>NW_026728075.1:360000-525000 GCF_030684315.1 Stegostoma tigrinum
TTGGCTGAAAAAAATGCTTTGGAGATGTCCTGAAGCTCAGAGAGAGATTATGTAAAGGCAAGTTATTTGTGGATTTCTGTCGGAGAGTTGGCTCCAGTTATATTTTCTCAACAGCTCATTCTTCTGTGTGATTTGAAGCTAATATTCGTAACTTTCAAATTTTACAATCTATTCTTGAAATGTTTGATGCCCTATAAGGCACTATGTATTGTTCATCTTTTTAAAAATGAAAGAAGAGGAATTCTGTTGCATGAGGATTCTCCAGTGGCTTGTATAATATTGGACATAGTATAATTTCATTTAGAAAAATGATGAGATTACAACCATATTTAATAACTAAATACCATGCTTCACTTTGCAGAAGTCATGATAATACAAATTACGTGCTTTTTAATAATGTGGGGTACATCGAGCAGTTAAGTGTAATTTGGATGAGTAGGTGCAGCTTTACAGAGTCATCCTATGATCGAAAATACAGAGATGCTCATTGTATTTGGAGTGGCGATTGGATGGGAGGAGGAGGCTGGCCTTATTTTATCTGTATTTATTATTATTTCCAGAAGCCTGGAGCTTATCAAACCAGAGTAGTGCTTGATATTTCAATGTGTTGACCTATCTACCAGTGGAAAGAAAAGTTATGAAAGTACCAGATGCTGTAATAAAATGAATGAATTACATGTAATTTCTACCCCACACTCTCACAATCCGGATGGTTAATGTGGGTTATAGTTCAGTGAAGAATTTCTGGCAAAGAAAACAAAGTGCTTTATTCTATTGAACTATCAGACAAACATCAGATGAGTTTGTATCATTGAGTGACATGTTTTATTGGTGTTTGAAGAGTGAATGATCCTCCCTGACAGAAGCAAGAGACTCCTGCCCATTGATGCTTGATGACTGGCTGTAGCCAATTACTTGTGAGTGAATTTGAATGACTGTGACATCCAATAGGCAGAGCTGGTGGATGTGTCTTTTTAATATCGCAATTGCATTTCATAACCATTTTGGAACACATGTATGAAGGCACAAAACCAATCCTTTTCCCTGACTGAAGACACTGGCATTTACCAGAGCTGTGGTTCATGATGAATCAATCACTATCAAATGACAGAGAAATAATACCATTTCAAAGCGAAGTTCACCCAGCTTTCAGCTGCATTGAAGATCCTTTCTTGTGGAGTGAAATAGAAGTTCTATGTTAAGAAACGATGATTAGTCAAAACGTAGCCTTTTACAATTAAATTACAAGCTAAAATGAGGCAGTACTGCAAAGTATGAGCAATGTATTTTTTCACGAGTAAAGCTGAGTCTGCAGTCTTAAATACTAATGTGCATCATTGCATTATCCCTTTGTATAAATTATTCAAGATTAAGGTTAAGAGTCATGGTATTTGAATGTAGCAGAATGCACACTCATCCAACAAACATCGGAGGGCTCGCATATCTTTCACACATCTTATATGAGGCCAACATTTGAGAAAGAACACCAGCTGCCAGGATTTGGTTCTCCAATTGAGCACCCACTATTTGCAGGAGTGTCATGAGACCAAGAATTGACTTGTTCTCAGTGGGAGCATCACAGGGCACAGAATAGTGACCATACATTCTATCAGGGCTCGAAATCTGAAACGTCAATTTTTCTGCTCCTCTTATGCTGCCCGACCTCTCATGTTCCTCCAGCTCCACACTGTGTTGACTCTGACTCCAACATCTGCAGCTCTTGATATCTCCGAGTGACTGTGCATAGCAACCTTTTGAAAAGAGATATCACTTATGAGCAGCGGTTGTGGGTAGCTCTGATTCCCATTCCTTCCTTTAATCTGGCATGCAGAGATTACTAGTAATGTCTTCTTCATCACTTAGATCCGATAACATATCACAGACTGGTCTGTGTCATTCAGTTCCAAACCAGAGAGTTTTTGTACTGCCTGAGCCTTTGGTGGATATAAAATAAAGATGGTACTGGGGAAGGATCACCATAGCCTTTTAGCTATTCTACCCTAGTGGCCAAAACGACATAGATTCCCGAAGGTTGTACGTTTGGCATGGTATGTATGAAGTAAATACTAATAGTACGGAAATTGCTCTGAAATGCCTCAGAGCGGAATATGTTGTAAGGAGGAAAGTTGAATTCTAATGCACTTTCCATTACATTCAACTTGAAATATTTCAGCATATACTTGGTTGGTTAGCTGAGTTGGCTGGATGGCTGGTTTGGGATGCAAAATGATACCAATAGTGTGAGTCCGATTCTTGTACCGGCTGAGTTTACCGTAAAGGACTGTATGCCAGGGAGAAGTTGTAATTTCAATAATATTTGAAAAAACAAAGCTGTCAATAGGAAATTCTGCATTTTCACCGAGTTATCTCTTCAAAAGTCAGGAGGATACAGCGCAGAAACAAAAAGAAGGGGAATGGGTCAAAGCATCGCAATGTGGACAAGTCTGAGGCCGATCTCCTTAATGATGAGACCAGGAGCTTTAAAAGATTGGTGTGTCAAGACAAACAGACTATTACAGGATAGAGTTCAAGTAGAAAAGATTGCTTTTATCTCAAGGCAGCTCAAATTCATGAAGCTTGGCCAGACTGCATCTGGAATTCAATGTTCAGTTTTGGTCAGCATGCCTCAGAGAAGGCCTTTTGAGGAGGTAAATTGTAGATTCACCAGAATGATAGCAGGGCTTAAAGAGTCAAGTTATGGAGACCGGTTGTCTGGACATAGCTTATCTCTTCAGTTTCGATGGTCCACATTGATCTCAACAAAATATTTAACATGATGAATAGATTCATTAGGATAAATATAGAGGAACTGTTTCCTCTTGGGGTGAATCCAGAACAAAAGATTAATACTTAATATTGGAACCCAAGCTGAGCAGGAGCAGCTGTCTATACAGAAGAGAGGGGAAATCTGAAATTCTCTCCAGAAGGCTGTGTTTGTGCATCATTTCAAATTTTCTGATAACATGGTGTGAAGCTGAATGAACACAGCAGATTCTCCAGCATCGGCAGTTCCTACTATCTCTGAAAAAATTTTCTGAGAGTTTTCTTTTGTTCAGTGAGGTTTTGAAGGAATTTAGAGCAAAGCGTGGGAAGATGAAATTGAGCTGGGATCATCAGTAATCCAATTGAATGATGGAGCCGGCCTATTTGAATGTTTTAATGAACATTATTTGTGAAGCGTGTACATCACATAGAGGTTTCAAGGTGATGACGTCTTGCTTTAATCTCTTCAAACTGAGAAAGACAGAACTTTAAAATAAAGCAATGTAAACAAATTAACTCAGTATGTACTCGGGCTCAGATACAATAGTATTTTCAATTGGCAACATCAATGTGATATAAAACCCATGATAATCTCAACGGACATAAGATGAACTGACTACTCTGACACATATCAGTTATGGTCAATAAAACTTGTGATCAGCAGTCAACCCACAATTGAAACTGATTCATGTCATTGGGTGCCTTTGTTTCCGATTCGTAGTAAACCAAAGGACATCTACATGCTACTGTAAATGTCAGCAAAGAAATCACTGGTGAGGAGTGAAAAAGTTGACGATGTGAAGACTAAATGCAAGGGTGCCCGTTATAATACCTTAAATTACAGGAAGAATAAAGTATTTGTTTTTCTGTGATATAAGATGCTCAAACAATGTGTGTACGATACATAGGTCAGGGTGTTTTCTATTGCATGCAAATACCATAGACTTTTGCCTTTATTCGGAAAAGATTAAAAAAAAAGGTGTGCATTAGTATTTCAGTGGGAGGACTCTGCTTTGCTCCTGGAAAACATATATTATTCATACACCACTGTAGAATATTGCCAAATTTTCCCTGTAGCTCGAGGTTAATTTCAAAGACTATGTTTTGACAACTTAATATGATGCTTTTCGTTATATTAATTTTTAAAATTATATTGGGCCAAATTTTTACAGTAGAACTAAAATAGGTGAACCTGGATTTTAGATGTTATTTTCTCTCTATTTGATTGCTTTATAATTCTGATGGAATTACTGTGTGCCCTGTGTCTGCTTCATATGCTCTTCAGGCTCCAAATGCCTCAAGTATTATATTTTAATTATAGGAATAGTACAATCTAACTGTTGTTCAGTATGATATTTATATAGATTGAAGGAATTACTCATGGATGATGATTAAGTACTATTGATGGAACGCCCCCCTCATTTGTAATGACTGTAAGGCTCTATCTCCTTATCACTATGAATTCTCACATTATTTTCCTGTTCTCTGTTCATTTAAACCCCAGTGGATCACTGAATCAATTGAACAGGTAATGGCAGGAAGGCAAACTGCTCAGACACACACAAACTGGTGTTTCTGTATCATAGGAGGCCTTACAGCTCCTTAAGCTTATTCTACCTTTAACTTAGATAACGGACAAACTGAATCCGAACTCCATTGACCTGCCCTGATTCCATATTGCTTCATTTTGCCAAATGAAAATCTACCAGTCTCTCAGTTCTGAAACTTTCAATTGAAATTTAACCTTTTTGGATGTCAGAGTTCCAGATTTCCGTCACACTGTGTACAACGCTGCTTCCTGACGGTGCCCAAGATCGGCCTAGCCCTGATGTTACGTTTATGCTGTGTTGTTCAGAATTCCCAAACCAAATGAAACAGCCGGAACATTGGAACAGGAAGAGGCCATTTAGTCTCTCAAGCCGGTTCTGCCACTTTGTGAAATCATAGCCAATATGTGACCCAACTCTGTATAGCCACCTTTGCTCTATGTTCTTTGATACCCTCAGCTAACAAAAATAAATCAATCATTTTTAAAAAAAAATTGACAATTGTGAAGTAAGGTCTAAATGCAGCCACCCTTTGTATAAAACAATTATTCCTGAAAGGCCTGACTCAAATTTTTTGAAGACGCTCGCCGCCATAGACTTTCAAATAAGCAGAAACATCTTTTTACGACTTTTCCCCTTATTATTTTAAAATCTTCAATCAATTTATGCCTTAATATTTTTGAATTATAGCAGGTACAGCCCTTGTTTGTGTAATCTCTCTTCATTATTTCACCCTTGTAGGTTTTTAGAAGTATTATTCTGATAAACCTACATTTACAAGGTTAGAATATCCTTTCTAAGACATGGTGTCCAAAACTCCTCTTGAGATGTGGTCTGTCTGGAGCTTCATATCACTGAAGCATGATTTCTATCCTGTTGCATTCTAGTAAGGCCATTAGCCTATTCAATTATTTCATTTTCCCCTGTCTACCCAATAGAGTGCTTTAATCACCGCACATACCAGGAAGCAATGGGAGATCTGTTGATTCCCCTCAGCAAAATGTCTTGCCTCAAATTGGTACCTTTGGGTGGAAGGTATTCGAAACTGAGGCAGATATTGAACCTGTAATGTTCTGTCCATTACATGGACTTAGCTGTGGAATAATTTGCCTCTTTTTGAAATTAAAGTTCAAAACACATTCTCTCAGCTAATTCACTCCTTCTTCAATGCAATGAAATTGCCTTTAGCTTTCCCAGTTTTCTATTTCTTTCACAAGTTGAAAACCCAAGTCAGCCTCCTGCTGCTTATGGACTGGGCCGTATCATGCAGTACATGCTGTGGTTGCTGATTGGTTTGTGGAATTGTGACTAGTTGTGGATGCTACAGGTCATCAGCCTGACGACAGCTCTCTGGTTCCTGGGAAAGTGAACAGCTTGTGGGTGTGAATGATACCGTGGAAGCCTTCAGGCCTCAGAAATGGAAGGTAGAGTCTCTCTTTGTCTCTGCAGTAAATAATACTTGGAACTAAAAGAAAACCAGTTGTTTCGCTCAACACTTGTTGTAAGCTGTTGCTTTTAACCGATAAGCCAAAGACTTTGTAATTTGTGAACTGGTCGCTCTGTGCCTCCTATGAAGCAGTGAAGGAAACAAAAAGAAAGATCAGAGAACTGAAGGATTCGGGAAACAAAATTTTTATTTATTCATTCACAGGGTGGGGGCGTTGCTGGTTAAGCCAGTATTTATTGCCCTTCCCTATTTGCCCAGAGGCCAGTTAAGAGTCAACCATGTTGCTGTGGGTCTGAAATCACGTGTAGGCCAGACCAGGTAAGGAAAGCAGTTTCCTTCCCTAAATGACATTTGTGAACCAGACGGCTTTTTCCGACAGTCAACGATGGATTCGTGGTCATTGTTTAGACTCTTAATTCCAGATTTTTAAATTACATTCAAATTCCACCGTCTGTCACGGCAGGATATGAATCCAGGTGCCCAGAATATTACTCGGGTCTTTGGCTACACAGTCCAAGGCCCTCCTTGGCCCCATTCCTCCTTATCTTGGTCAATCCCTCCAAATCTAAAACTCTCTGTGATTCTTTCATTCCTTCAAATCTGGCTTCTTCCACATCCTTAATTTCATAGAATATAACATAGAACATTACAGCACAGTAGAGGCCCTTCGGCCCTTGATGTTGTGCCGACCAGCCAGACCAATCTGAAGCCCATCTAACCTACACTATTCCATATGCTTGTCCAATGACGTCTTAAATGTACTTAACTTTGCTTTGTCTTCACTGTTCCAGCAGTTTTAGCTTCAGGTTCCTACTGCCTTCCCATTGTAATTCCCTCACAAACCTCTCTCTGAATCTCCACTATCTGTTTCTGCTCACTTAAAGTGCTCACCTTTTGGTCACTTGTCCTAATATATCACGATGTAGCTCAATGTAAAAAATTACCCAATGACTTCTCGTGAAGCAACTTGGGACTCTAAAAACACTACATATTAACAAGTTATTCTTGAGTGATAATGGGAACTGCAGATGCTGGAGAATCCAAGATAATGAAATGTGAGGCTGGATGAACACAGCAGGCCCAACAGCATCTCAGGAGGGTCTAGGCCCGAAACATCAGCTTTTGTGCTCCTGAGATGCTGCTGGACCTGCTGTGTTCATCCAGTCTCACATTTTATTAACAAGTTATTCTTGTTGTATTTAACAGCATTTACATCCAGTATGGACTGGCTTTATTGAAGTTCTTGTCTCCCATCCCATATTAAAATAGAATGTTCATGTGTTAAAACACTTCCAGATGGAAACCATTGTGTTAATTATATGCAGCATCAATCTGAGAAAAAATTGACTTATTTTGATCGGGTAACATTCTGTGAAATATGTGCCCATTGTAAAGGAGTGTGTTATGATCCCGTGACCCTGTCACACATGCAACACAAATTTAATTGGCTCCATGATTCTTGTGTGTTTCACCTTATTGCTTGATGACCTAGCCATTCATTTTAATCAATGCATCAATGTGGCTTCTAGTAGTCAGAACCTTTTGTATTTAAGTTAATTTGAGCTTGCCTCTACTTTTACTTTTATCATGGTTTTAGCCTTATACAAAAAGATGAAAAAATGACAATTCTTGCATTTATTTGGCATATTTCATGATTTTGGGATGTGTTACAACCTAAGAGACACTTCTGAAGTGTAGGTGCGGTTGTGATGGAGGAAATGTAGGTTGACAGGGCTGCACACAGCAAGATCCCAGTAATAGCAAGGATACCAGGAAAAACTTGACAACAGCAGCCATGGGATCCTTTATGCCAAGCATCATCATACAGAAGTGCTGAGAAAATGGGGAGGCGGCAAGGCGAAGACAGTCTTACTGTCTGAGGAGTCCCGAGGACGAGGGCGATGTACTGAGGTCGTTGGTTCAAAGCCTGCCATGGCAGTAACTGAAATGGAATTAGTGGCAACCACGTTGAATGTTGTGAAAACTCATTTGGTTCACTAGTACCCTTTAACTGCTATTCTTAGCTGGTCACTTGCCCCCTGCTTGTGACTTGATACCCACAGCGATGGGTGCCTGCTCTCTGGGATGGCTTAGCAAGGCACCCAGTTACATCAAAATTTGACAAAACCTAAAGAAAAGAATAGACCACTGTATGGTCAAAACAACGAACCCTGGACTGTTTCTGGGTCTCCCTATCTGGATCAAAACCATTCTGCCTATACTTGCAGAGGGCCGAGCAGGACTTGATTTGTTCTTTCAACATGTCAGAGCAAAGCATTAATGTCTGTGATTGGTACTGAGGTAAAATGGGGCTGGTTTTCTGGCAGTTCCTTGAAAATAGAATGGCACAAAATTTCAGTCCCTTGTCCAACTCAAGATAGCTACTGTACTTAACCCCTTAGAAGTGTAAGTTTTGTAATTGATACCACAGAATCCCTACGGTACTGATAGAGGCTATTCAGCCCATCAGGTCAGCACCAACTCTTTGCAGAGTATCGCACCTGCCTTATCCCTGTAACCCAGCATTTACGAAGCCTGCTCATCTCTGGACACGACAGACAATTTGGCCCCCACACCTCAGGAAGGACATACTAGCCCTGGAGCGTGTCCAGCGGAGATTCACACGGATCATCCCTGGAATGGTAGGTTTAACATATGGTGAACGGCTAAGGATCCTGGGATTGTGCTCATTAGAGTTTAGAAGGTTGAGGGGAGATCTGATAGAAACTTACAAGATAATGTGTGGTTTAGAAGGGGTGGACGCTAGGAAGTTGTTTCCGTTAGGTGGGGAGACTAGGACCGGTGGGCACAGCCTTAAAATTAGAGGGGGTAAATTTAAAACTGAAATGAGACGACATTTCTTCAGCCAGAGAGTGGTGAGCGTGTGGAATTCATTGCCATGGAATGCAGTGGAGGCCAGGACGTTGGATGCCTTCAAGGCAGAGATCGACAAATTCTTGATCTCAGAAGGAATCAAGGGCTACGGGGAAAGTGCAGGGAAGTGGAGGTGAAATGCCCATCAGCCATGATTTAAATGGCGGAGTGGACTTGATGGGTCGAATGGCCTTACTTCCACTCCTATGTCTTATGGTCTTACGGTCTTAATTTACCATGGCCAATCCACCCGACCTGCACATCTTTGGACTGTGGGAGGAAGCTGGGGCACCTAGAGGAAGCCCACGCAGACAAAGGGCAGAATGTGCAAACTCCACACAGACATTTGCCAGAGGTTAGAATTGAACTGGGTCCCTGGTGCTGTGAGGCAGCAGTGCGAACCACTGAGCCACTGTGCCATATTAATAGTGATGTCAGATAGCCACATTTGTCTAAAACTGGAGTCTGTGGCTGGTGTACACACTGGGAACTGAGTTAGGATCCAATGAGGCAGTGCTCCTTAAACATCTTGCCACTGTGACCCATTTTGAGGCCTAAAACATCTTGCATCCCCTCTGTGAGGCATGTATGGGTGCGGGGTCATTGGGGGAAGTTGTGAGTTGTTGGGTGGCCTGTGAGAACAGGAAACTGTTAGAATAGGCACACAGTTGATAGAACATGGTCAGAACTTTGTGAATATCATTCCTACCTCAGAACTTGTGGCCTCAACATTTCAGATCATTTTGGGAAAGATCACATGGAGTGCTGTGCTAAAGCTGCAGCACTGAGTTTCTGCCACTAGTTGTCCTCAGTGAGCAATGGGAAGTCAGAAATCTTTTACAATGATGGAAGCCAATGAATATGTTCCAATGTCTTCCATCGAGCCAGCCAGTTTCGAAGGAAAAAAAACATGCCTAGCCCTCAGAAATCCTTCAAAGTAACTCTTAGAGTAGATCATCTTACAGTACAATGACAATTCGTAGACAAAGCTGGTGGCTACCCATGCACAGAAAGATCCCACAAATAGGGAATGGAGTGATTTAACATTTACATAGATTTTTACAGCATAGAAACTAACTATTCAGCTGATGTGGTCCATTTTGGTGCATTTGGTTGATGCTTATTTCAGATGGGGAGGATAGGATGCTAGTTGAAAAAGAACAGTGGTGAAAACCACCAAATATATGCAATTAGATTATTCATTGGTCCACATAAAGTAAACCATTGCTGCTGTAATTCTGATTTGGAATTACTTGGCACGGCATTGGCAGTCTTAGAATCTCTAAAACAATAGTTCATGTGATGGATAATGTCATACATTTTCAGTATGGGACCAATTCCCTACTATCAACCCATATTCTACCTGACCTAGGAGTGCTTGATATTGGTACAAGATGCAAGGTCTGGAAAGCCTTTCCTTTTCTCAGCTGAGACATCCTGGCATATAGAAAACATAATAATTTCTGAGAAATGTTGCCAAGTACACTGTCAATTTGAAACTTCCCTCCTGAAGAAATACATTCTTAAGCAATACTTATGCAAGTTTGCTATTAGTTTTAATTGCTCTATTCAGAAATAAGCTTCATGCTGGCAGAAAGGCTATTTCATTTTAAAGGGTGACTTCTCTTGCAGCCATATTTGCTGACAACAACATCATTGTCCTTGACTTCAGATCAACCACAACTTCACTTTTGTTGGAATTTCCTAGAATCATAGAATCCCTACAAGATTCTGCCGAGTGAATCTGCACCGACTTTCCAAAGAGCATCCCACCCAATTCATCCTATCCCTATAACCCTGCATTTCCCATGGCTAGCCCACACACCCCTGGACACTATGGGCAACGTAGAATAGCCAGTCCACCTAACCTGCACATCTTGTGGAAGGAAATTGGAGCACCTGGAGGAAATCCACACAGACATTTCATTTCAAATAAAGCAGCATTATATTTTTAAATAAACAAAAATGTACCTACTGCAGGGTTTGGGATGACACTCTAATACATGACAACTCCCACGAACTAAAGTTGCCTGAAAAAAAATCATCTGTCCATGTTTGCCATTGTTCCTTTAAGAGGTGAGTCCACTCTTCTCTGGCAGGCTAGTAAAATTCTGTCCTTTTTTTAATGAAGCAGCTTTTTATCACTCTTTCTCCCCAGCACTCGATTGGAAAAGAGCTCTCTACAGCTAATTGACTTGAGGAGTTGTTGATAAGAATGGTCATATTTGCGACTGCTGTCACTGAATCTAATTACAAATTGAAGCTTCTCCTTTCATGACAAATCAGATGTGCAGCTCTCCCTCTTTCTCCCCCCCCGTCCCCCCACCTTTCTAAACACCACTCTTTTTTCTTCCGGCTTTTAAATGCCAAGAATAATTATAGTTTTGCAGACGTAGCGGGGAGGACAGATTTGGGAAGAAACATAGAATTATGTGTACCCAACCTTGGAGCCTGATGTTTTTCGACTCGGCTCACTCGTGACCTTAAACAGATGTTTGAATAAATGCTCTCTGATGAAGGGTCTAGGCCCGAAACGTCAGCTTTTGTGCTCCTGAGATGCTGCTTGGCCTGCTGTGTTCATCCAGCCTCACATTTTATTATCTTGGATTCTCCAGCATCTGCAGTTCCCATTATCACTATGAATAAATGCTGATCTCCCACCTCAGTAGTTCTTTTAAAGAGTGTTGCAGAATTGGTGTTTTGTAGTAATGGGGATAATTTTAACAGCCAGGTTTGACTGATGGTCTGCAAACAAATTCTTGCACTTGAAAGGACACCATCTGATGGAAATTAAATACTTTGCAGTGGTGCCTATAAGCTCTACCAGCCTGTTAAAGACTTTGTGGGATACTGGAGTGCAACACTGCTTTTGTATGATGGCTGTGCCTACACTGCACTGCTAGATGCATATTGACTAAAAAACTTCAAATAATGGCTAACTTGCTGCCTTTCCTTGTCTGACATATGAACTGGTGTAGGCCAATCAGCTTTTCTGTTTGTTATTACAGAGATTCCAGCGCAGACAGGCAGTGTACCTTTAAAACAGTTACTTGACATCATGTGTAACACTCTTGCATAAAGATACCCACCTCACCTTCAGTCAAGCTCTCAGACAATTAGGTCAGTCTGGCATGTTCAGTCAGCTACGTGCATGTAATTTGTAGTAACATCAATAAGCACTGAAACCAGACTATGAGTACGAGATGCTATAGCAGTGTAAATAGTTAGTGTTGTTAATGAACTTCAAGACATCTGTCTCAAGGAGTACCCAGTCTTTGTGGTATATGTTATGTGAGCTAACATATAGGACAGCACTCAGACCATATCATATCTAGAAGACACATCATTCTAAAGCTGGTGCTATTATGCAGTCAGATTAAGGTTGATTGGCCTTAAATCCCAAGGCAGCAGATGGTGAAATTTTAATTCAATAAAATCTGGAGATAAAAAAGAGACTAATGGCAGCAATCAAATTATTGCTAATTGTCATGAAAATTCAGCTGGTTTGCCAGTGTCCTTTAGGATACGACATCTGCTGTCTTTACCTGGACTGGCTTACATGTGACTCCAGACCCATTGCAATATGGTTCACTCTTGACTGCCCCCTGAAATGGCTCGGCAAGCCAGTCAAACTACTACAAAGCCCATACAAAGGGACTAAAGTAGATTGACTGACTGGTCAGCGTCAAACCAATGGTAAACCTAACACCCCCTGACGCTGCAAAGCCTTCCTTATTAAAATCTGCACCAAAATAGGGAGAGCTGTTCCACAAACGAGGCAATCGACAACCTGTCATTCTCATGCTCACTGAGTCATACCGGACAGACAATAACCCAGACACCACCATTACCACCCTGGGTGTGCCCGGTCCAACAGGACAGACCTGACAGAGATGGAAGCACAGAAACTACAGCCAAGAAGCAATTACCCTGCGAGTCCCTGGTTTTGATTCTAGCCCATATGAAGTCTGATGGCGTCAAATCAAACATGAGCAAGGAAACATCCCACTGATTACTACCTACACCTCATTTTTCGGTATGTCTGGCATTGCTTCTAGCATGTCCTCCTGCCCTTTTCACGGAAGAAGGGTTGTTGCCCTAGTTTGATGGTAAGGGTAGAGTGGGGGATATGTCTGGATGTGATTATGTAAGAGTAAAATTCCGCTGCTGTTGATGCCCCTTCTGAATGCCCAGTCTTAAGCTGATGCCCTTTTGGAATGCCCAGTCTTGAGCTGCTAGATGTGTTTGAAGCCTGTCCCATCTACCATGGTGTTAGTGCCACATGACAAAATGGAGGGTACACTCAAAGCCACAGCTGCTCCATGTTGAACATCACTTGGAGGTGGCATCGAGGTTGTTAAAGGCACACAGGGCTCTCTGGGTGAGGGACTTCACTACTAACTCTGCTCTGGACTGTTTCATTAAGTACCCTACTGATCGAATTGGTCAAGTCTGAAAGGATGAGCCTGCTTGACTGGATCTGCGGCAGGTGCTGAAAGAACCAACAAGAGGGAAAAATCTATTTGATCTTGTTCTCACCAAGAGGTGTCTGTCCCTGATTGTATTGGTGAGAGAGACCACTGCACAGTCTTTGCGGAGACAAAGTCTTGTTTTGGCTTTGAGTGTACCCTCCATTTTGTCATGTGGCACTAACACCATGGTAGATGGGACAGGCTTCAAACACATCTAGCAGCTCAAGACTGGGCATTCCAAAAGGGCATCAGCTTAAGACTGGGCATTCAGAAGGGGCATCAGCTCAAGATTGGGCATTCAGAAGGGGCATCAACAGCAGCGGAATTTTACTCTTACATAATCACATCCAGACATATCCCCCACTCTACCCTTACCATCAAACTAGGGCAACAACCCTTCTTCCGTGAAAAGGGCAGGAGGACATGCTAGAAGCAATGCCAGACATACCTAAAAATGAGGTGTCAACCTGGTGAAGCCACAACATGGGACTACTTGCATGCCATTCAGTGATAGACAGAGCTAAGGTCAGCCCAGAAACAAATCAGCTCTAAGCTCTGCTTTCCCAGCACATCCAAACAGCTGACAGCAAACTGGGGCCACTGTCTTGATTAGTATAACCCCAACAATACTTGAGCAGTGTGACTCCAGCCCAGCTAAAACAACCCACTTGATTGGTACCCCATCCACCAACTTCAACAGTCATGCCCTCCAACCACAGGATGGACAGTGACAGCTACCATGTGGAAAAAGCAGTGAAATACTCTCTATAGCTCCTTTGACAGTACCTTCCAAATCTGCGACCTCTCCCAGCTCGAAGGATTGGGCCAGTAGATACATAGGATCACCACCACCTGCAGGTTCCCCTCCGAGTCACACATGATCCTGACTCAGAAATATTTATCATTATTCCTTCACTGTCAACTGGGGCAAAATCCTGGAAATACCTTTCATGTGGTGTTTCTACATTTCAGAACATGCAATGATTCAAAAAATGCTTCTCACTACCTTCGCTGGTAGTCAAAGGTGATTATCGATGAACAATCAATGTTAATGTAGCCAGAGATTCCCAGGTCCCGTGAATGAATTAAAAAAAAATAGATTTCCTAACTTGATTCTGTATTCCTTACTACCCTTACCGAAATAAATAAACTCAGATTTGAGATTTTCAGTTGATCCTCACATTTAACAGCTTTTTGAGGGGGTTTGAGTTGGTGGGGGTGAGGTCCCAATTTCAGGATTCAACTCTGCAGTGGGTGAAGAAATGCTTTCTGACATCAGCCTGAACAGCCTAGCTCTAAGTTTAACATTATATTCCCTTATTTCAGACTGTATGACCAGAAAAAAATAGTTTCTCTTCATATACCTCATCAAATCATTTTAAGCAGATCAATTTGTAAACTCCCTAATCTTCTAAATTTGGGAATTAAGCCAAGTTTTTGCAGCCTGCCCCACACTTTAACTCTTGTAGCCCCAATATCATTGTGCAGACAAAAACATCCCAAATACCCTCTGATAATCTGGAATTGTTAAGCAAAGCTGAGAGAAAAATATTGACCTACACTGTATTCAAACTTGGGCACTGCGACTGAATTTCTTGAAATAATACCATGAAATATTCAATCCAATGTTGAGGTTGAAATTGACTGATTCCTGGGATGGCAGGATTGTTGTATGAAGAGAGTCAAGATCAATTTGAACTGTATTCAGTGCTGTTCAGCAGATTGGGGGTGGGGGGGCGGGGGAGGGGTGCGTCCGAAACACCTGTAAAATTCTAACTGGAATAGGCAGAGTAAACCCAAGAAAGGATATTTCTGAGGAGTGGGGAGTTCAGAACCAGGAATGATAATGTAAAGATATGGGTAGGCCATTTAGGACTTAGATGAGGAGAGATTCCTTCACGCAGAGAGTGGTGAGCCTGTGGAATTCACTGCCAAAGAAATCAGCTGGGGCCAATACATTGAATATTTTCAAGAAGGAGACAAGCATAGTTCCTGCAGTGAAAGGGATGAGATAGTTTAGTTAAAAGAGGGAACAGGGTACTTGAGTTGGATGACCAGCACGATCATAATGGCAGAGCTGGCTCAAAGGGCTGAATGGCCTACTCCTATTCCTATTTTTTTGTGTTTCTATCCAGAAAGGGTATAATAGAACAAAAACAAAGATGCTGGAATAGCTCAGCAGGTCTGGCAGCAGCTGCAAAGGGAAAAACAGAGTTAATGTTTCGGGTCCAGTGACCATTCCTCAGAACTCTTCAGGTTTTTTTAATATGGGAGTATGATAGAATTGGTTTTTGCCAGCTCAGTCTCATCATGGCCTTCTCAATGTTTCATCGTATAGGATATATTTCCTGACTCCTGTGGAGAATTATGTTGAATTTACAGCACAGAAACAGGCCATTCTGCTCAACTAGGGTAAGCTGCTATTTATACTTCGTATGAGTCCTCATACCTTCCTCATCTTCACTTTATCAGCACGTCCTTCTGCTCCTTTTTTATTCATGTACTTGTCTAACTTCCATTGTAAGCCCACCATTGTTAGTCACCATCATCAGCTATCCCTGCATTTGAGGATGATGTCTACTCAGGATTGCAAATTTCTGCTGTGGGTCTTCATGTGGCTGAACTGTAATCAACATGGCTTAGAGTAGGATTTCCAACCTTCTCGGATTTCTCTGGAATTCCTTGAGGATTGAAAATTGTGAGAGAAAAATCCAGGGATGTTGAAAATGGTGTTTCTTTAAATACTTCAATTTCTTAATTAAACAAATTTTGGAAATAGAGGAAAACAGTCCAGTACTTGGACATCTTGTGTGATTATAGTCCAAGAATATGTTCAGTGGCAATTCCGGTTGACAGTCATGCGGTAAAAGATCTTTATCCTGGTAAAAGAAATTTCAATGTTTTGCAATGTGTTTTTGTAAAAAAATAACTCATGGGATGTTGGTGACAAAGTCGACATTTGCTGATCATTGTTTATTGAACTTGCGAAAGGGGCTGCCTTGCTGAATTGCTGGCAGTTTGTGCAGTGAAAGTGCTCTGTGATGCTGATAGATGGGGTGGTTTCCGAACTCATTGCAAAACATGCATTTACAATGCAATTTCTACACATGGAGCTCTGAAACCAGCTGGAACTCACTGATGTCAGGCCCAGCGAGCTCAGGACCCTCAATGTCAGTTTCACCCTATTGCAGCTCAAGGAGCGTGTAACCTTGAAATCAGAGCTAGGCTGTTCCAGACGTACTTCTTGAACAAAGGTTGCTGAAAGCATTGGAAAGCTCTTCCCCTCAAAACCTATCGAGGTGGGAGATCAATCCTTTTTGTCTGTTTGAGTTTGGAATGCATATTTATTGTTCATCCCTATCTGCGCTTGAGAAAAAGGTCATGAACTGCCTTCTTGAACGTCTGCTTTTGATGTGGTGTAGGACATCACAGTGTTGTCAGGGAGGGAGTTTGAAGGATCTGACTCAGCAGCAAAGAAGCAGCGATATAGTTCCAAGTACGTATAGTGAGTGATTTTAAGGTGGTGCTCCCATGAGTCAGTTCTCCTTGTTTATCTAAATAGTAGTGATCACCAGTTTGGAAGGTGATTGAGATTTTATAAGAGTCTTATTGAAGCAAGTTGGGCTTTTGGAGTTAAATCAGAGAACAGTCATGATGTAATTGAACAGTGGAAGAAGTTCAAGGACTGAATGGCCTCCTGTTCTTATTTTCTGGACAGATAAAACGGAGCACGTGCACACACAACTCAACTTTCCTGTGTATGACTGACCGCCTCAGTCAAAAGGTTGAAAATTAAGTGTGAAGTAAAAGTGCCATTATAATTCACACAAAACCAAAATTTGTACGATTGAGCACCAACTTCCCTGTTTGAGTGCAAGTGTTCCTTCTCTTCATTGTTGAACTTTGATTGCATTTTGAAATTTTTTAAAATGACCTTTGTTTTGCTTTGTTCTTTAACTAAATGAGACATTAGATTTTCATCCCAAGTACAGAAAAACCTCATGCATCGATTCTTATGTGGCCTATTTTCAACCAGCTATTGTTTCAAATCTGGCCTTGCTACTGTTCCAGGCTGTCAGAAATCTAATGACTTTGTAGTATTTTATTCAGGAAAGCTGCTGCTGTTTCTAAGACACAAGGAGCCTAAAGGTTTGCGGTGACTTAAATAGACCTGGCAACAGCAACACAGCAATGTCACATGCGGACTATCAGTTGTCACCCTTCTATTGACAAGTGTTTTTGTTTCCCATTGTAATTAGTTCCGTTCAATGCAATGTGTTTTCCTAGCTAGCTCAATGACGAGGTGAAGATCTCTGCCCTTAGAGTCCTGGATGATTGTCAAATAAACAGATATTCTGATCTGTCTTTATGAGAGCAGATTTTTCTTTAACTCTTGATTTATTTCTGTTTTGTTAAATCAACAAACTTCTGGTTTGGCAACATTTTTTGTTTCTCTCCGAGTGTGAATGTTCTTGATAAGTGGACCAAAATGATGCTTTCCAGGATTAAGTAAATGCAGTCAAGTGTCTGGATGATCCTAAGGGCTAATCTTTAGGAACCTATCAGCAGAGCTGCTAAAACTGGCACGAACTAACAGATTCTGTACACTTCACATTCACTTGTCATCTGTAATCAAAGTTGCATTTGTATAGTGCCTTTGCCATAGCTACCAAGCCCCAAGGCATGTCAGAGGAGCAGAATCAAACAGGGAGCCATACTGAGTGAAAGAAAGTGTTTGAGAAGTATCTTATAGGAGGAGACAGGGATAAAGAGGTCTCTGGAATGAATTCCAAACCTCAGGTTGGAAATGGCTAAATGCTTGACCAGCAATGGGTCAAAGGAGTAAGGCTTGCACACAAGTCCTGAGTTGTAGGAGATCAGAGATCTGCTTGTTTAAGAGAAGGTTGTAGAAGTAGTGTCCTCATCAACTGACCAAATGCAGCTTTGCAGAATACCACACTGCCTACATGAAAATCTGTTTGATGTACTACTTCTACATATCTAAAGCCAGTAATCAACAGTAACAATGCATTTAGCTGTAGCTGCTCTTGTATGCTAAATGCTGATTTCTGATATGTGCTCATTTATCAGAGTGTGGCTAGAAGATGTTTTGATTTATAGAACATAGAACATAGAACATAGAACAGTACAGCACAGAACAGGCCCTTCAGCCCACAATGTTGTGCCGACCATTGATCCTCATGTATGCACCCTCAAATTTCTGTGACCATATACATGTCCAGCAGTCTCTTAAATGACCCCAATGACCTTGCTTCCACAACTGCTGCTGGCAACGCATTCCATGCTCTCACAACTCTCTGCGTAAAGAACCTGCCTCTGACATCCCCTCTATACTTTCCACCAACCAGCTTAAAACTATGACCCCTCGTGCTAGCCATTTCTGCCCTGGGAAATAGTCTCTGGCTGTCAACTCTATCTATGCCTCTCATTATCTTGTATACCTCATGTAAAGTTTGAAGATCAGGTCCTCCTCACTGATAATTCAGTTCGTAGAATGCCCACAGAATGGAAGCAGACCATGCGACCCATTGAGCTCTCACTGACCTCCCAAAGAGTATCCCACCCAAACCCAACCCCCTATCACCGTAACCCTGCATTTCCCATGTTTAACCCACCCAGCTTGCGCATCCCTGGGCACTATGGACAATTTAGCATGGCCAATCCACCTAACCTGCACTTGTTTGAACTGTGGAGAAAACCAAAGCACCTGGAGGAAACCTACACAGACAGAGGGAGAACGTGCAAACTGCACACAGACACTCATCTGCGAACCTGGGTCTCTGGCACTTGAGGCCTAACCACTGAGTCACCATACTGCCCCTTCCGCTGTATATCAGAAACCCAATTTTTCTCCTTTATCTCATTGGTTCTACATTGCTACAGGCCAAGAAGCATTCTCATTTCCTTTGCCGTTTTCACAAGTTTCTTCCTGAGAGGTGGAAGGACTGTTCACACACAATAGCCAATGGCCTCAATCCAGTTTTTAGACGGCCCACTGGTCAGTGTTGAATCTTTTCAGAATGCCATCTTTGCATCTGTATATTCTGTTGGTGCAGAACCAATTTTGACAACAGAAAATGGGGTCTTGTTTGCTTCCAAATGTTTCGTGGCTATTTTGTGCTGGAGAATTGTGATAATAGCTGTATATTTGTCTTGGACTTCACCTCAATCCAAGCTGACCCAAAGCCCTGTTTGAGATTCTGTGAAATTCCAGCACTGACAGATTTAATGCAAAGAACGGCACAGATCCATAACCATCGGCTTAACGGAGCTTTCATCAACTTAAGTTCAGAAGACTATTTTTAACTTCTCTCTAATCTGTCTATATTGCAGTATAATTTTTTTTCTAATGTTTCTACTGTAAAAATGCACTTGTATCCAAACAATGCAACATTGTTTTCCATTACCACTTAATGAATATATGGCAGAGATCCTGAAAGCTTGCAATCACGTCATTGTTATTATATTTTCGTTATATGAGGAATCCGATATTGTGCTCGATTTTTCAACTCCCTTTTGTCGTGATTCTATTCTGTATTGCAAACCGTTATCTTCAAACCCAAAACAAACTACGCTTCCTGGCCACAAATTCCTTTTCCTGGCGTCTGTCAGAGGCTGGAGCCTGTTTGCGCACTCGGTGGTGTCATATGTGACTCTGAGATGAGCTTCCAATCACTTATCCACAACGTAGAGTCAGACCTGCCCAATTCCCCCTTTGTAACATCATTTGATTTTGCCCCTCTGAGCTCTTTCCTACCACCAACGTCACCTCCAACCCACTCCTTTTTTGTGTCTCTGTTTGATTAAAACCTGTATAATTTTTTTTTAGTTTCCCCACCGCATCCCAAAACCAGTTCAGTTCGTCCCCTCCCCCCACTGCACGACACAACCAGCCCAGCTCTTCCCCTCCACCCACTGCATCCCAAAACCAGTCCAGCCCGTCTCTGCCTCCCTAAACTTTTGGGATGCAGTGGGTGAAGGGGAAGAGCTGGGCTGGTTGTGTGGTGCAGTGGGGGGAGGGGACAAACTGGGCCCAGTTCGTCCCCTCCACCGACTGCACCACACCCATCCCTTCCTCCCACCCCAAGCCACACCTCCATCTCCTACCTACTTACCTCATCCCACTTCCTTGACCTGTCTGTCTTCCCTGGACTGACCTATCCCCTCCCTACCTCCCCACCTATACTCTCCTCTCCACTTATTTTCTTTTCTCTCCATCTTCGGTGTGCCACCCCCTCTCTCCCTATTTATTCCAGAACCCTCACCCCATCCCCCTCTCTGATGAAGGGTCTCGGCCCAAGCGTCAGCTTTTGTGCTCCTGAGATGCTGCTGGGCCTGCTGTGTTCATCCAGCTTCACACTTTATTATCTTGGATTCTCCAACATCTGCAGTTCCCATTATCACTTTGCTTCACCTGCTGGTCTATTTTAGACATGACTGGCAGAACACTCCAAAGACATGAGCCCCTGGCGTTGCCTTCAATGTTCCAAGTGTCTTTCATGGAAACCCGTGGCTCCTTCATGACTGAAAATCAGTAAGTAAGTGGTCTCTCAGTGCATGCTGGAAACAACAGACTGGCATCAGGAAATGACGACAAAAGCTTTTGGTTTGTCGCAAACTCCTAAATGGCATCCTGATATCTGTCAGGCAAGCCACCACGCTAGTCTGCATTTGTTGTATTTTCTGCAGTGAACAACATTTCCACACAAGATGGTTGACATAAGCAGTAGGAACTGCAGATGGTGGAGAATCTGAGATAACAAGGTGTAGAACTGGATGAACACTGCAGGCCAAGCAGCATCATAGGAGCAGGAGACCTGATGTTTCGGGCCTAGGCCCTTCTTCATAAATTTCTGAAGAAGGGCCTAGGCCCAAAACGTCAGCTTCCCTGCTCCTATGATGCTGCTTGGCCTGCTGTGTTCATCCAACTCTACACCTTGTTATCTCTGGCTGAGATAGGAACAGGAACTGGACCTCAGCCTGTTACTCAAACTCTTCAAGTGCCTGAAACCACTGCACTGCTTGTAGGAGGGAGTAGCAGGGTTGTGTCTGGGCTCTTGCCTGGGGCTCACCCACTCCCATCTGTTTTCTTTCACTTTTTATTCTTTTTATTTCTGCTTTTTTTTCCTGGATTATCTTTTTGGCGTGTGAGTCACCCGGATTGACGTTGCAGTGAGCACGGGCCACGTGAAGACTGGCAGCTGCTTCCTGGCAGTCAGAAACCATGGCAATGGCATCAGGGACGTCCTCACGTGGGGCCAGCAGCTGCTGTGCACGCTTCAAGATGGCGGCACCGGCAAGACAACACCTTGGGTGAAGGCAGCCAGAGCGAGGCTCTTGGCGAGGTGGTCGCCAGCAGAGCCAGGGACTCCTAGATGTGGTGGGCCTAGAGTGGGAACTCCTGGCATCATCAAGGTGGCAGTGCGGGCAGGCACCGCTGATTGCAGGCCTGGAGCAGGGACCCCTGGTTATTGGCAAGGTGGCGACGGATTGCAATCGGGAATTCCCGTATGTGGGGCGATTATGTGTTGAGCACGGGACTTGGTGACAGTGATGTGAGCCCCGTGGCAAGGCTCGTGAAGAGTGGCGACACCTATGTTGGTGGACCTGGCACAGATGGTGCAAGACGGCGCGAGAGGGCTGGCAGTGCAGATGTCTTTGGTGAGCCGGCTCAGAGTCATCCTGGAGGCAGTGGAACAAAAACTTTCTTTTTATTCTCAGAGAATCCATAATGGCACTGTATTGCGGAAACAGTTGGAGCTTTTCACTGTATCTTACCGTATTATTCACTGCAAGTGACAATAAATAATTCAATACAATTCACTGCGGGCAGCTAGAGGTGGGCTTTAAATATGGGTATAGCTACCATCACTGAAAACCCACCAATTAATAGTGGACCAGGAGCTGTATGAAAATCTATCATGCTAGTACAGCTATAAAATACAAGACACAAACCGTTCAGTGTTGTTTTTTAACTTCGCTTAATGTCCATCACTTCCATTAAATTCAGCGTTCAGTATAATACTGCAATTGTGCTTTCTGTGTTTGAATTTTCATTTGGAACGTTTTTGCATTTCTCACTGAAATTTCTTCACATGGCGCTTTCATCTTTTGGTGCTCTCTCTCTCTCTCTCTCTCTCTCTCTCTCTCTCTCTCTCTGAGTCTCTCCAGCAGCGTTAGCTGTTGCTTGTCCTTTGAATGCAGAAACTTGGTCATTTCTGCACAAACATGATGAAAAGATTCTGTGTCTAAGGGGAAATCCATTGATACATCAGGATAGTTTCTGCAAGTTATTATCTCCTACCCTCAGAAGTGAAATTTATGAGATATATTGCCTGGTAGTTCAGGGGTTCAAATCCCACAGCAGGGGACGACATATAGGGTGCTACACTGCCTGAGGTATTGTAATTAAGATGAAACATTAACCCTCTCAGCTCGATGCAAAAAATCCCACATGTAATCATGGACATTCTTCTTGCTAATCTGGCTGGGATTTATTCCCACAATAAGTATCATGAAAGCAAACAAAAAAAAACAGATTTTCTAGTCGTTGTCATGTTACTGTGTGTGTGTTCTTATGTTTATTTTTATTCAGCTGTGGGACGTGGGCCATCACTATCTGGGTCAGCATTATTGCCCGTCCCTGGTTGCCCTTGGGAAGGTGGTGGTGAGCTGCCTTCTTGAACCACTGCAATCCGCATGCTGTAGGTTGACCCACAATGCTGTTAGGGAGGGAATTCCAGGCTTTTGACCGAGCAACAGTGGAAAAAAAAACAGTGATATATTTCCAAGTCAGGATGCTGAGTGGCTCGGAGGGGAACAGGCATGTGGTGGTGTTCCCATGTATTTGCTATGCTTGTCCTAGATGGAATTGGTAGTGGATTTGGAAGGTGCTGTCTGAGAGTCTTTGGTGAATTTCTGCAGTGCATCTTGTAGATAGTACAGAGTGCTGCTACTGAGTGTCAGTAGTCGTGGGAAAGGATATGGGACCAATCAAGCATGCTGCTTTGTCCTGGAAGGTGTCAAGTTTCTTCAGTGTTGGAGCTGCACCTGTCCAGGCGAGAAGGGTGTATTCCATCATATTCCTGACTTGTGTCTTGTCGACGATGCACAGGCTTTAGGGAGTCAAGAGGTAAATTATTCACCACAGTGTTCCTCGCCTCTGATGTGCTCTTGTAGCCAATCTATTTGTGTGCCAAGCCTAGTTGAGTTTCTAGTCAATGGTAACCCCCAGGAGATAATGGGAACTGCAGATGCTGGAGAATCCAAGAGAATAAAGTGTGAAGCTGGATGAACACAGCAGGCCAAGCTGCAGCTCGGGAGCACAAAAACTGACGTTTCAGGTGTAGACCCTTCATCAGAGAGGGGGATGGGGAGAGGGTTCGGGAATGAATAGGGGGAGAGGGGGAGGCGGACCGAAGATGGAGAGAAAAGAAGATAGGTGGAGAGGAGAGTATAGGTGGGGAGGTAGGGAGGGGATAGGTCAGTCCAGGGAAGACGGACAGGTCAAGGAGGCGGGATGAGGTAGTAGGTAGGAAATGGAGGTGCGGCTTGAGGTAGGAGGAAGGGATGGGTGAGAGGAAGAACAGGCTAGGGAAGCGGAGACCGGCTGGACTGGTTTTGGGTTGCAGTGGGGGGAGGGGATGAGCTGGGCTGGTTTTGGGATGCGGTGGGGGAAGAGGAGATTTTGAAGCTGGTGAAGTCCACGTTGATTCCATTGGGCTGCAGGGTTCCCAAGCGGAATATGAGTTGCTGTCACTACAACCTTGGGGTGGCATTATTGTGGCACTGCAGGAGGCCCATGATGGACATGTCATCTGAAGAATGGGAGGGGGAGTTAAATTGGTTCGCGACTGGGAGGTGCAGTTGGTATACTGTATCCATTGTACCCTGTGTGGCGTCCTCTACATTGGGGAAACCAAGCGGAGGCTTGGGGACCGCTTTGCAGAACACCTCCGCTCGGTTCACAATAAACAACTGCAACTCCCAGTCGCGAACCATTTTAACTCCCCCTCCCGTTCCTCAGACGACATGTCCATCCTGGGCCTCCTGCAATGCCACAATGATACCACCCGAAGGTTGCAGGAACAGCAACTCGTATTCCGCTTGGGAACCCTGAAGCCCAATGGTATCAATGTGGACTTCACCAGCTTCAAAATCTCCCCTTCCCCCACCGCATCCCAAAACCAGCCCAGTTCGTCCCCTCCCCCCACTGCATCACACAACCAGCCCAGCCTGTCTCTGCCTCCCTAACCTGTTCTTCCTCTCACCCATCCCTTCCTCCCACCTCAAGCCGCACCTCCATTTTCTGCCTCTGAACCTCATCCCACCTCCTTGACCTGTCCGTCTTCCCTGGACTGACCTATCACCTCTCTACCTCCCCACCTATACTCTCCTCTCCACCTATATTATTTTCTCTCCATCTTCGGTCCGCCTCCCCCTCTCTCCCTATGTATTCCAGAGCCCTCTCCCCATCCCCCTCTCTGATGAAGGGTCTAGGCCCGAAACGTCAGCTTTTGTGCTCCTGAGATGCTGCTGGGCCTGCTGTGTTCATCCAGCCCCACATTTTGTTGTCTTCCTTTAGTTTGTTGTTTGATTACGAAATATACATGGTGAAAGGATTACCACATAGCACATTTTGCAGCATACCACATTAGTGGCGCCGATACGGTCATCAATGTAACGGAGGAAGAGATGGGGTTTAGGGCCAGTGTAGGTATGGAAGAGGGATCGTTCCATGTAACCTGCAAAGAGGCAGGCATAGCTTGGGCCCATGTGGATACCCTGGCCACCCACTTTGCCTGTAGGAGGTGGGAGGATTTAAAAGAGAAGTTTTAGTTTTCAAGGACCGCAACTACCCCCCACCCCGCCGCAGTGGTCGAAAACACCGTAGACCGGGTCACCCACATTTCCCACAACTCACCCCTCACACCCGCTCCCCGTAACAACAACCAAAACAGAGTCCTCCTCGCCCTCACGTACCACCCCACCAACCTTCGGATTCAATGCATCATCGCCGACACTTCTGCCATCTGCACTCTGACCCTACCACCGAAGACATTTTTTCCCTCGCCACCCTTAGGTGACTCCCTTATGCGCTCCACACTCCCCTCCAGCACCCCGTACACGCGGCACTTTTCCCTGCAACTGCAGGAAGTGCTTCACCTGTCTCGATACCTCCCCCCTCACCCCCATCCCAGGGGCCAAGAAGAAATTTCCACATCAAGCAGATGTTCACCTGCACACCTGCTAATGTGATATACTGTATTCGCTGTTCCCATTGTAGCCGCCTCTACATCGGGGAAACCAAGCGGAGGCTTCGGGACCTTTGCAAGTCACTAATGCACGAAAGAACTGCACCTACCAGTTGCGAACCGTTTCAACTCTCCCTCCCAATCCTCAGATTATATGTCCATCCTGGGTCTCCTGCAGTGCCACCAGAAGATTGCAGGAGCAGCACCTCATATTCCGCTTGGGAACCCTGCAGCTCAGTGGTATCAATGTGGACTTCACAAGCTTCAAAATCTCCCCTCCTGCTCCCGCAACCCAAAACCAACCCACCTATTCCATCCTGCCACCTCAAGCCCCACCCCCACCTCCTACCTACTAGCCTCTTCCCGCCCCCTTGACCTGTTCGTCCTCTCTGGACTGCCCTGTCTGCTCCCTAACTTCCCACCTGCACTCCATCCATGCTTCTTTGACCTGCCTGTCTCCTGTCCACCTATCTTTTCCTTTATCCAACTTCTATCCGCCTCCCGCTCTCTCCCTATTTATTTCAGAACCCCCTCTCCCTCCTCCATTTCTGAAGAAGTGTCTAGGCCTGAAACGTCAGCCTTCCTGTTGCTCTGATGCTGCTTGGCCGGCTGTTTTCGTCCAGCTGTACACCTTGTTACCTCAAAGAAAATCTCAGTGGCCCTGACCAGTTTTTCAATTCCTCTCACAAGGGAAGTACCAGAGGGTTGGAGAACAGAATGTGGTTTGACTTATCAAGATAAATGCAAAACTATTCAATTCCACTGGAGGTTTGAGATGCAGTGTTGATGTTTGTTCTATGTAGTAGCCTGGCCTTAACTTGTCCTGTGGTGAGATGTAATTTGAAGGGGATGCTGTGCTTTTTTTTTCTCGTTTTGGTACGGTATGTGTTACTTGACCTTGTCAGCCTATTTTATAGAGTCATAGTCGTACAGCGTGGAAATGGGCCCTTAGGTCCAACATAATCCCAAACTAAACTAGTCCCAACTGCCTCTTCGTGGCCCATATCCCTTCAGCCTTGTCCTATTTATAAACCTCGATCAGGTCACCTTTTATCCCCTTTGCTCCAGTGAAAAAAGTTCCAGCTGACCCAACCTTCCTTTATCACTGAAACCTTCCATGCTCAGCAACAATCTGGTAAATTTCTTCTGTGCCCACTCTTGCTTAATAATATCCTTCTAAAATAGGGCAACTGTAAATTTGTACTGTAGAAATCTTCAAGACGAGAAAAACATTAAAAGCAAACAAACCAGGAAATGAAGGGATCAAATTGTAGTTCAGGAAGTGGAAAAATGGAAGTGGCTTGAGTGCAGCAGGTTCTGGACTAAGGTGCACTGTAGTTCTGAAAGGGCATTTCACCGGTGTGAGTGGAAAGTTGTAGATGAAATAGTGACTTGAATCTTCAAGTACGCTCTCTCTCCAATTGATGTTGGAAACTCCTTCATGTTTCTAATGACGAATCCCAGGTTTCGCTGCTGTTGTCTAGCTGATAGCCAGCCTTCAAACTGTTTCAAAGAGGAAAAGAACAAAGAAAATTACAGCACAGGAACAGGCCCTTTGGCCCTCCAAGCATGCGCCGTTCCAGATCCTTTATGTAAACCTGTCGCCTGTTTTCCAAGGATCTGTTCCCTTTGCTCCCTGCCCATTCATGTTTCTGACTAGATACATCTTAAATGACGCTATTGTGCCCGCCTCGAACGCCTGCGTTGACAACGCGTTTCAGGCACCCACGACTCTCTGCATAAAGAACTTTCCACTCATATACCTTAAAGTTTTCCCCTCTCACCTTGAAATTGTGACGTCTAGTAATCCCCCCACTCTGAGATGGAAAGCTTCTTGCTATACCTCTCATGATTTTGTCAACATCAATCAGGTCCCCCCCTTCAACCTCCGTGTTTCTCATGTAAATAATCCCAATCTACTCAACCTCTGTTCATAGCTAGTGCCCTCCATACCAGGTAACATCCTGGTGAACCTCCTCTGCACCATCTCCAAAGTATTCACGTCCTATTGGTAATGTGGCGACCAGAACTGTACGCCGTATTCCAAATGTGAATCAAAGTCCTATAAAACTGCAACATGACATGCCAACTCTTATACTTGATACCCCGTCTGATGAATGAAAGCATGCCGTATGCCTTCTTGACCACTCTATTGACCTGCGTTGCCACCGTCTGGGTGCAATGGACCTGAACACCCAGATCTCTCTGTGCATCAATTTTCCCCAGGGCTTTTCCATTTCCCGTACAGTTCGCTCTTGAATTGGATCTTCCAAAATGCATCACCTCGCATTTGCCCGGATTGAACTCCATCTGCCATTTCTCCACCTAACTCTCCAATCTGTCTATATTCTGCATTCTCCAACAGTCCCCTTCGCTATCCGCTACTATCTGTTTTGCATCGGTTTTGCACAAAACTAGATTTCTGTTCTATTTTTGCAAGTTAATTGTTTCAAATTAGTTGCTGTTCTTTGTAAATCACAATCATGAATGCACATCTAAGCAGTGGGGAGAGGGGGAGAATGGATTTGAGACGTCATGAAGTCGGAGATTTGTTATAATCCGCAAATATTGTCATGATAATTTTTAAAATTCACGAGCATGTCATTGATGTTGCTTTCTTGGGCTGCATTTGCTATCCATCCAGAATTGCTGTTGAGAAGGTTGTGGAGAATTGGCCTGTTGAATAGCTGCAATGCACGTGGTATGAATATATTAATGAACTACTGAGGACAGGAGATGAATTGCTTTTACTCAGTGGAAATGAAGTAACAGTCATACAGTTCCAGATCAGGATTCTGCTGATTTTGACAGGGAACATGCAGATTCTGGAGCTGCTGTTTAAATATTTTTGGGTGGTAGGGTTCACACAATTATCAGGTACTGTGGAAGGAGTTTGATGAATTGGTGCATTGTCTCGTTGTAACTCCCCATCTCAAACAACAGTTCATTCTAGATCCATTGTTAATTGTAAATTTTCAGTTCGACCGAAAGGAAAAACAGTATTGAGGGATATGGACCAAAGGCAATATGGAGGTAGGCCACAATTAAGTTATAACCTCATTGGATGGTAGAAAGTGTTTGAAGGGTTGAATGGCCTACTTGTTTTCCTATATCCTTACGTAAGAAGGGGGATCAATCAATGGGATGATTTGACTGCATTGCTGTCGTTTATCGATAGTGTTGTCGGAGTCGCACTCGTTCAGCTGAGTGAAGAGTATTTCATTGACACCCGGATTTGGAGTTTATCGGCAGTGGACAGATGTTGAGAAGTCTACTTGCTGTAGAATCTATTGTCTCTGATCTACGGTTCCAGTCACATTGATTAACATAGATCCAAGAACACTTCAGCAGAGGAACAGGCCCTTTGGCATGCAATGTTGTGCTAAACATGATGCCAAATTTAGCTAAAGCCTTCTGAATGTCCTTGATTCATATCCCTACATTCCTTGTATATTCATGTACGTATATAAAAGTGTCTTAAACGGCCCTATTGTATCTGCTTCCACAGCCACCCCGGCAGTGCTTTTCAGACTCCTACCACTCTCTGTATATAAGAATTGTCTTTGACATCTCCTTTGAACTTTCCTGCTCTCACCTTAAATACATGCCCCCAGTTTTAGACATTTCAAATCTGGGAGAAGGGTTACAGTCAGAATCTGTCTATGCATGTCATAAATTTGTAAACCTCTATCAAGTCTTCCCTCAACCTCTGCCACTGCAGAGAAAACAGCCTGAGTCTTTCCAGCCTCTCCTTTCTAGCTCAAGCCCTCAAATCCAGGCAACCTCTTTTGCACCGTATTCAAAACCTCCACGTCCTTCCTGTAACATGACGACCAGAATTGGATACAATTCTTAAGAGTGCAATACTTAAGGCCGAACCAAAGTGTTCTAAAGCTGGAACATGACATCCTGATTCTTGTGCTCGATTCCCGAATTAATCAAGGCAAGCATGCCATGCGTCTTCTTTGCCACTCTATCAACTTGTGTGGCCCCTTTCGGGGAGCTATGAACTGAATCCCAAGATCCCTGTGTACACAAATGCTGCTCAGGGTCCTGCCATTAACTGTATATTTTTCCTTAACATTTAATTTCCCAAAGTGGAGCACTTCACACTTAATGGATTAAAATTCACTTGCCATTTCTGCAATGGATCTGTATCCTTCTGTATCCTTTTATGACTTTCTACCCTAACTACCACTCTACCAATCATTCTATCGTCTAAAAACTTCCTAACCCATCCATCTATCTTGTCACCTCAGTCATTTTATATATATACCACAACAGCAGAGGTCCCAGTACAGATCCCTGCAGAACACAATAGTCCTGGATCTGCAGCCTAAAAAGCACGTTTCCACCACCACCCTCTGCCTTCTCTGGGCAAGCCAGTTGTGAATCCAAGCAGCTAAGTGACCACGGACCCCATGGATCTTAATCTTCTGGATGATCCTACGGTGAAGCGCCTTGTTTTAAGCCTTGCTAACATCCATGTCAACAATATCCACCACTCTATCTTCAATGATCACATTAGTTACCTCCTCAAAAAATTCAGTCAATTTAGTAAGACATGACCTGCCCTGCACAAAGCCATGCTGACTGTCCCTAATTGGGCCATGCTGTTCCAAATACAGATAAATACAATCCCTAAGAATTCTGTCCAATAGCTTCCCAATGAACGATGAGAGACTCTCTAGTCAATAGTTTCCTGGATTGACCCGATTTACCTTCTTGAACAGAAGAAGAACATTTAGCAACTTGCTCGTCCTCAGTACATCTCCAGTGGTTACCAAGGATACAAAGATATTGCTGAATGCCCCGACAATCTCCTCTCTCACCTCGCTCAAAATCCTTGAGTAGATACCATTGGGTCCTGAGGACGAATCCACCTTAATGCTCTTTCTTGATCTCAAAATGCTGTTATCGTATGAGCATGCTCCACACAAATCCCACTATCCTCCACACCCTTCGCCTGAGTGAATAGTGATGCACAGTACTCATTTCGGATCTTGCCCATATCCTCTGCTTCCGTACACAAGTTCCCTCCTTTATCCTGAATGGTCCTACTTTCTCACTTTTTATCCCTTTGTTTTTGATGTATGCACAGAATGCCTTGGGATTTCCTTCAACCCTCCTTGCCAAGGTCATTTCATCGCCCTTTCTTTTTCTGCTTTTTCTAACGTCGACCCTGTTCGATTTTAGTTTCCTAAACCTGACATATTTCTGTTTTCGTCCCTTTTGACTAACTTCACAACCTCCCCAATTATCCAAGGGTCTTTACCTCGCCATCCTTGTCCTTCCTCCTTCCTGATCCTAAACTCATAAGCAGGCCTTTAAACAATTCCCATATGGCAAATGTGACAGCTCCCCCCAATTAACACTCCCCAGCTCCTACCTAAAATTGATATAATTTACTCTTCCCCCAAGGTCCTGACTTATCCTTCTTCATAGCAATCTTAAAATTGAAGGAGTTGTGATCACTATTTCCAAAATGCTTTCCCACACTTCTCACCAGTTACCTGACCAGGACAAAGTCCAGCATGGCCCATCTTCTATCCATATACTGTGTCAAGAAACTCTCTTGGATAGACTTAATTAAATTCTTAAGCTCACGGATTCTGTGACAGTCAAAGAGAAGCAGTGAATTTTTCTAACCTCATTTCCAACACCTGGCGCATAGCCTTGCATGGCTTGGATAGCACTTGTACATTTAAAACAAAAATGTAAGGATGATGTTCAGGTAAGGACATGGAATTTTGTCATGTGGTCATATTCTCTCTTGTTGGAGCTGATTGCTGCTTAGCACTTGTGTGGTGCAAATGTTACTTATCGTTTATCAGGCCAAGCCTGATCGTTGTGCAAGTCTCACTGTATTTTCTCATCGTTGATTTCACTGTTGGAAAAGTCATGAATTCTGCTGGACACCTGGACAATATTCAATGAACATTCATGTCTTCACTTGGGTTCAAATGAAGACATGACTTCAGCCAGTGCAGGTATCCAGTGAATGCCACTGACTCAATTTTCTATTCGTCTGCTTCACACCACATTCAATCAGAAGTTGCCTTGGTGGAAATGACAGATTGCAGTTTCCTTCCTTTTCAAGCTCAGGATCTCTGATCATATTTGTGGTAAATCCTGAATGAGGTTACGAGAAGTGTGAGCCTGACGAAAAGTAAACTGAGCCTTAGTGTGCAACTGTTTGACAGCACTGTCATCCAGATGTTGCATTACTTTGCTGATGATTGAGAATACATTGAGGCCATAATTGGTCAGCACAATTTGTCTGACTATTACATGATAGGTCATCTTTCTCTGAAATGTGAGTGTCGCAAGTGTTTAAAAATGTACTGGAAAACATTTACTGTTGGTGTGCTGACCTTGGGGCACATTGTTCCAATACAGTTTGTGGGATGCTGCCAGGTGCCATGGCATTTGCAGTATCCAGAACATTCAGTCTTGTCATTGCGTGAAATAACTTGAATTGCGTGTAAGTTAAGATCTGTGATGCCTCCTCAGGATGAGGGCAAGAAGATCATCCAGACTGATGCTCTGAATGGTTTCATCTGCCTCTTCACCTTTTGTTCGTAACATCTTGTAATAACTGCCATGTAGCCTGATGAGAAACTAAAGCTCATCTTGATTCATTTGCATTCGAAGGTGCCTATTTTTCACAAACAAAAGGACCCATCACTGAGTGGGAAGTATGGAGCATGTTATTGACATCAGTGGTGAGACAATGGTGGATCTTGACCAGAAAACCATTGTTATGTTGGTGAAATGCAAACAAAAATCTATATGATGTAAACTTTATTCTCAGCTAATCCCTTTCTCAAATGACAGATTCTGATGTTGGTAACTGGAAAGCCTCCATTGTTGGAGGACGAGAAGCCGTATCCAATTGAAGCAGCACAGGCTTTTGCGATGACTGTGGAAACCACTGCTTATGCCTTGCTTCAAGCATTGTCAAGGAATGATATTGACTATGCAACACCGATTGCGAGGTGGCTAACGATGCAACAGAACTATGGTGGTGGATTTCACTCGACGCAGGTAAATGCTTGAGATCACAACAACAGACATTCAGATATTTCCATGGATCATGTTACTAACTGGTGGTTGTTGCAGTTTGCAATCAAACTGGACACTGCATTTTCATCTGCACGTTTGGTGCATTGGCACAAATTCCAGTTCTTCAGTGGTGTTAATCCTTTATTAAATTCTTACATGCACTTTGTCTGTGCATCACTTTTCCTCTTGGCATTGTCCTTGAAAAGTGCCTGTTTCTGTAAACCTTCACTTGCTTGTCGTAGGATCATTGAGGGACAGCATAATAGAGTGCTATGGCAATGGAACAGACCCTTCAGCAAATTGTATGTGCCCTCACAAGATGCAAGTCCCGAACTATTCTCCTCACATTTCCCAGCACTCGACCCAGAGCCTTGTATGCCTTGGCATCGCAAATGCCCAATCAAAGACTTGTTAAATGTTATCATGCTTTCTGCCTCTACCACCCGCACAGTCGGTGCGTTCCACATTCTCACCACAGGTTGGGTGCAAAAACAAGTAAGTTTCCTCAAGAGATAGTAGGAACTTGCCAATGCTGGAGAATCTGAGAGAACAAGGTGTAGAACTGGATGAACACAGCGGGCCGAGCAGCATCAGAGAAGCAAGAAAGCTGACGTTTCAGATCGAGACCCTTCTTCAAAACCCAGGGAGGAGAAGGGGATTCTGTAAAAAATAGTGAGAAGTGGGGAGGCAGACAGAAGATGGAGAAAGGAGAAGATAGGTGAACTGTCCCGTGCTGTCCACTCACTGTCCCCTGCTCCAGAATCATAGAATAAGAGAATTGTACAGAATTGAACAAGCACTTCATTCCATTGTGTCTGTAACCACTGAAGCCACACTAAGTTGACATTCGGCTCATGTTCTAGCAATAGGCCTATTGCCTTGAATGTTATCTCATTTTACGTGCTGTACCAACCCTTTTTCTTTAACGTGAAAAGATTATCCACCTCAACTGAAGTCCCAGACAATGAATTCCAAACCCCCAGCACCTTCTGGGTGTCTTTTCTTTCCTGAAATTCCTTCTGAGCTTTTAGCTTAAATGTATGTATCTCTTCTTCTACCACCACCGCCCCCCGACCGACCCCATTATGGACCTTCTCTTTACCTCGCCCCTACCCATATTAATCTAAACAATTTTTTCAGGACCTCCTTCAACCTTCTCTACTCGAAAGAAAACAATCCAACCTTATCCAGATGAAACAGTGATGCGAGAGACAATGGGAACTGCAGATGCTGGAGAATCCAAGAGAACAAAGTGTGGAGCTGGCTGGACACAGCAGGCCAAGCAGCATCTCGGGAGCACAAGAGCTGATGTTTCAGGCCTAGACCTTTAATCAGAGATCGGCAACAGTGATGCTGCCTGGCCTGCAGTGTTCCTCCAGCTCCACACTGTGTGATCTCAGACTCCAGCATTGCTAGTTATTGCTAACGCAAACTTATCCAGGCTCTCCAAAGAGTTAAAATGCTTCACCCCCTCGGAACATCCTGATGAATGTCCTCCACACATGCTCAAATGCAAACACCTCCTTTCTATAATGGAGAGACCAGAACTGCACTGAGCACTTCAGCTGGGGCCTAACCAAAGTCCTGTACAGCTCTTGAGCCATATGCTTTCTGAACTGTCCCTTTAAGCTGCCATTCCATGTTCAGGAATCTGTGGACAAGCACCCCAAGATCACACCACTCCTCTGATCTTCCTAGTGTGCTGGCATTTCTTTGAATGATTCCTTGCCTTGTTAGTTTGTCCAAATTGCCTTATTGATCAGGGTTAACATTCCATCTACCGTTGACCTGCCCATTTGACCAATCTGTGACTTTGGATTCAACTTGCTGTATTTTCCTGGACCCCCCGAGCTTTACCTTCTTTGCCACGCTCCCATTTGGGACCCTGTCCAAGTCTTTGCTGAAATCTATTTTCACTACATCAACTCCCATCTGCACACTCTGTCACCTCTTTGAAAGAATCATCTAAGTTTGTGAGGCGTGACCTCCTTCTGACAAAGCTATGCTGACGGTCGCTGATCAGACCCCACTTCTTGAAATGGAAATTACGTCTGCCGTTCAGAATTTTCTCCAATATTTTCCTATCTACTGATGTGATACTCAGCGGTCTGTAATACTCTGCTTTATGTTTGTCACGCATTTTGATAAGTGGAACTATGTTAGCTGTTCTCCAGTCCTTTGGTACTTTTGAAAGCTCTGTATGAGGGCGAGTGGAATTTTTTCTCTCATCTCCCTGGGCATCGTGGCATACACCTCATCCAAACCTGGGATTTGTCCAATTTTAAATTCACCAAAACACCTAACATCTCCCCAGTCTCTGTTAATTCTGTCCGAGAATTGTGTGCTCCTTCTCACATGTAAAAGCTGATGTGAAATTCTCGTTTAACACCTGACATTGCCCTCCAGTTCAAACCGTTCATTTGCCTCTTCACCCCTAATGAGACCTGGTTTTCCCTGGGTTTTCTCTTTCCCTCTGAGACACTTGTAGAAGATTTTGAGATTCTCCCTCATCCTAATCTTGGTCACCAGTGTTCTGTTGCCCTGTATTTGTTCTCTGATTTGCTGTGACGAGATGCCCCTGCACACTATACATCATCATCATGGTGGTTTCTCGCAGATATGGATGACACTCTCCCACTCTCAGGCTGAATTGACCGCCGGCTGCACAGACCGATGCAGCTACCGTCGGCTCTGTTGCACTCGGGGCAGAAGGCAGTCGTGGGAAGGGGTGAGGGAGGTGTTGGTGTGGCTGCATGGCTTCCGCTGCTTCCAAAGGCAAGCCGCAAAGTGTTTGATGCCTTCCCAGGTGCTCTTCAGGCTTTGGGCCGTCTTAGGCCGGCGATTCCCAGGTGTCTGCAGGAATGTCGCACTTCACCATTGAGGACTTGAGTTTATCACCGAGTGCTTCCTCTGCACATCTGGGTCTCGCCTGCTTTTTTGAAGCTGGGATGAGAACATGCGGAGAGTCTCGTGTCAGTCATACAGATGAAGTGTCCAGCCCATTGTAGCTGATCGAGGATGGTCAGTGCCTCAGTGCTGGGGATGTTGGCCGGGTTGACGTTAGTGCGTCCACAGGGACTCTTGTTCCCTTGATGACTGTTATACACCTCCCTTTTCCTTTTTATCTGGTCAAAGAACAAAGAAAATTACAGCACAGGAACAGGCCCTTCGGCCCTCCAAGCCTGCGCCAGATCCTATTGAAAGTAGCGTGTTGATGCATTTGTGTAATGATTGTGTTTTGTTTGAGCCCTAACATTGAAAGCAGTGTAAGAATGTCTTTGTGCAGCAGGCAAGGTGTCATGAGATTGAGCCTTCATACACTTGCAAGATGTTGAAAATTTGCCATTATTTATGAAAACAGTGATAAATTTCCATGATCAACATTTCTGTTACACTGCAATGATGATCCCGTGGCATGTAAAATCAGAAAGATTCCATAAAATGAGACTGGGTCATGCCCTAGCCTTGCGGAGTTGGGTCAGCATGCAGGGAGAATGTTTGCATTTCATGTATGTGGAAGTACTGAAATATTTCCATGAATCTAAAAGTCACTTTTCCCTTCATTGAAGGACACAATCATTGCCTTGGAAGCTTCATCATGATACGACATTGCATTTCTGAAGAGGGAAGAAGAAATCAACGTGCAAATTCAATTCCATGGTTTTGGAAGTCCCATTGAGAACACGATTCATGTGCGCTGGCATAATGCTCTGACCGAGAAAGAATCGAAGGTGAGTTTGTAGTTTGGAAGATCGCAGCAATTTATGCATCAACTTCTTCATCAATAATGTTCCATTGCTTTCAAACTGCATTTTCCACTCTGCAAGATAATAACTGTTAGAACAAGCAACAGGATGGGTAGATGGGCTATGGGGAATGCAATGGCACAAAACCCAATCCATTCGACAACATATTTCAGATATGTCGACAAATTAAATGTTCCAGCAGAGGGATAAAACAAGGAAGATGAGAGTGAGGAGGCAAGAGTTCTGATGACAAAAGAACACGAACTTAACTTGATCCATTTGAGCAAAAAAGCAGGCACACAAACAAATAATCAGCTAACAATGCACATGTGCAACGGAGGCTACAGGGGGACTAAGAATGCCGAATTGTTGTCATGCGTATTGCTGAAAGGGTGATTGAAACAGATTCTGTGGTAAATTTGAAGAAATACAGATAATGCATCTCAGGATGTTGGAGAAAGAACATTTATGGACTGAGGCAAATTGTATTGCCCTTTTCAGGAGTTATTTGGGTCAAAATGAATTCAAAGACTTTCTTCTGTGCTGAAAGCTTTAGCTTAGTTGCAGCTGGATCACAATTTCTGTTCCTGGTAGTATTTAGCAAACTGTTAAAAGTGAATGTCACTGCACAGAATTCCAAACATGACTCCAATCAGTAGAGAAAATATCCAAGGGGTATGATGAGTTGTATCCTCTCATGTTGAACAATGCAGCTACAGATACAATGGAGGCACTGATGTTAATCTTCCAAGAATCCTTAGATTGTGGAAAATTCTCAGAGGATTGAAAGATTGTGAACATAACACCTTTATTACAAAGATACTTCAATAAAATAGTGAGCAAGTATTGCCAATTTAGGTCAACCTGGGAAGATGTTCATGCCGGCAATGAAAGTTGAAACAACAGGGTACTTAGTGTGCTATAACATCCTACAGAGTTAACATCCTTTCATAAAGGGGAAATAATACTTGACAAACTTGCTACAGTGCTTTGAGAAGGAAACAAACATTACTGACGAAGGACCACCAGTTGATGTCGTACATTGAGATTTCAACAAAGCATTTCATAAGGTGTCTCAAAAGAAAAGAGCCCACGTGTTCAAGCGTAGTATGTTAGGATGGACAGAGGACTGCATCGTACATAGAAGTAGAGTCGTAGCAGCAAAATGGTAACTTATAAGTCATGTACGGCCACAGAGTGAATGCTGCGGAGGCCGTACACCTCATGTTGACTGGGTTGATTTCGGAAATGGCGTAGGGGATTGCCATGCTTAGGAAAGTTGGGCGGGCTGGGACGACATTCATTGGAGTTTATAAGATTGAAACAAATCTTATTTTTTCAACATTTAAGATGCTTAAGAGGCTTGATAGTGTATATCCGTAGAGATTACTCCCATTGTGAAAGATTTTACAACCAGAGGCCACATTTTCAAATTGGTTGCCTATTAATTTAGGGGAAGAATTACTTCTTTCAGGTTGCAGCAATCTATTGAACACTTTGGCAGAGAAGGTTTTAGAGGTAATGCCATTAATTCTCTGCTCGGCTGAGATGGCCAGGTTAATTTTTAAATCAAGGAATAACGACAATGAGAAAAGGGTAGTCTTTCCAGCGGAAGATACTTCAAGGATCCCCTTATTACTAAAGAATACAGGGAGGAATTAAACACATCACTACCACACCATCACTACCATGAGAGAAGTTGTAGTAGACAATCTAATGGAGTAAAAGCAGATTAGACTCTTTGCCGTGATGGTTTACTTTCTAAGATTCTGAACAATGAGCTTCAGAGTCGGTGTATGCATTGATTGTAATTTCCCAAAAAGTTTTAGATTCGAGAGTAGCATCTGAGGGCTGGAAAAATGCTGATGTGACATTCCTATTTAAAAAGGAGAGAGGCAAAATGAAGATAACTACAACCGAACCAGCCTAACATCTATTGTTGGAAATATGTGGTGATCAACTGTGAAGAAATTAATAGCAGGACATTTGGAAAATCAGAATCTAATCAAACAGAATCACCACAGCCTGCTGAAAGAGAAATTATGTCTGGCTAATTTGTTTTGGTTTTTGGAGGAAGTTTTGGAAGGAGAATTAATAGAGGAAAACCAGTAAATGTGTTGTGTTTGGACTTGGAGAAAGCATTTGAGAATGTACTCAAAAGTAATAAGCTGAGAGCTGAGGTTTTGAAGGTAGTATATTGCGATGGTTCAGTATGCTTTGCATGTTCTGGAAGGAGAGATCACATCTCGAGTGAAATGCACCAAATGAATATATATTTTGGGGAACTTGGTGGCAATGTGGCAAGTCAGCGCAGAGGGTAAGAGGTGCCATTTGCTTGCTTTTTTTTGCCTGATAGTTCGTAAGCAGTTTTTGTTGAGACAGGGTGAATTGAAGCCAGAATCAGGGACCTAGAGGGTGAACCAGGTTCATTGGTTGGTGATCGCTACTGGTTTAAGAATCTATTATCGGTAGCTTTCAGATTGAAAGTAAATCGGAGAAATATTTACAGGCTACAAACTAAAAGACCAGAATGTTTTCAAATCAAATTAAGATCCAAGTAATTGAAATGGAGATGCCAGGCCAGATGATGACTTATTCCTACATGACGGGGGAGTGGTCAGGCCCCATACTCCAGCTCAGGGTTGATGAACTTGAATCTCAGTTTCGACCAATCAACAAATCATGTGGGGCAGAGTTACCAGGGAATGCTGTGCTTCAGGAGGCAGTCACACACCTTAGATGAACTAGCTGAAACTCGGTCAGTGGCCAGAGACGTGAGAGTGTGACAAAGAACAGGGCAGGTGGAAGGATCCAGGATGTAGTGCAGAAGGAACCTTGGCCTTTGATCTTATCTAACAGGTTTGAGATTCTTTCTTCCTGTGTGGATGAGAGTGCAGGGTATAGGGAAGATGAGGAAACTGACTGTAGCACTGTGGTACAGGGGGGACATTCAGGAGGGGATAAAAAGTGAAATGTAGTTCTAATCAGAGGTAGTGTAGTTTGGGGAATGAACACTGTTCGTTGTGACTAGGATCGAGAGTCTCGAAAGTAGTGTTGCCTGCCTGGTGCCCAGGTTCAGGATATTCCATCTCAGCTACAAAGGAACTTGAAGTGGGAGGAGTAGAAATCCAGCTTTTGTGGTCCACACAGGTACCATTGATATGGAAGAAAGAGGAAAGAGGTTCTGCTGAGGGATTATGAGCACTGAGGTGCTGAATGAGAAAGCAGAACCAGAATGGTAATAATCTCTGGATTATTATCTGAGCAATTTGGCACGGTGTGAGCATAATTATAGATGCAAATGCATTGTTCAAATGGTGGCCATGGCAGAAATGTGTTTGAATTCATGGGACATTGGCATTGGTATGGGGAAGGAGGGAGTCGTTCTGTTGTTATAGGCTCGACGAGAATCATTTTGGGACAAGTATCCTGGCAAAATACAGAGCTTGGTCTTGGGGTAGGGTGTTAAAATAAAAAGTGTGGAGCGGGTGAGCTCAGTTGCATGGAAAATTGTGGAAAGAGTTAGAAGCTGGTAAGTGCTCAGCAAAGTTTCCAGAGCAAGTAATAGGACAAAAAGTATCGAAATGGTCAGGAATCTCACTTCAGCTGCAGCAGATAAGAAGGGTGGCTGTAAATGCCAGACTGAAGATCTTGTATTGAATTGCAGGGAGTGTATGAAACAAAGTGAATGAGTTTGTGGAGCAGATTGAAATTGACAGATACATCACTCTGGGTATCACAGAGAGGTGGTTGTTAGGGGATAAGTGTTGGGAACGAAATAGCCAATGATTCATGTCCGATAGAAAGAACAGGCAAGTGGACAGAGATAACAAAGCGTGGAGCTGGATGAGCACAACAGGCCAAGAAGCATCTCAGGAGCGTAAAAGCTGACGTTTTGTGCCGAGACCCTTCTACTTCTGTGTGTTCGTCCTGCTGTGTTCATCCAGCTCCACACTTTGTTATCTTGGATTCTGAAGCATCTGCAGTTCCCATTATCTCCGATACAAATGGACAGAGATGCCAGGGTTGGCTTGTCAGTAAGAAATGAGGTCGCGCTGAAGGAACCACAGCTCTTGTGCTTGTTTATTAATGACTTGGAGGAAAGAGGTGCATGTGCTGTGGCTAAATTTGTAGATGACTGAAAAAATATTTAGAAAGACAAGGCATGGCACAGAAACAGAGATTTACCAGGATGCGACTTGGATCGGAATGTATTAGCTGTAAGGTGGGTTTGGTGGAAATGTTGTGTCGTGATAAATGTAATGAGATCAACCATGATCTCAGCGAATGATGGAGGAAATTCAATGGGCCAAATGACTTTTTTTCTGAGTCTTCTTGTTTGACAATGCATTCATGAAGGCGTTTTTTTTTCTCTCTTGGATAAGATTTGAAAATGAAATGTATACACTTCCTTTTCATCTGGGAATAAATAACTGTTCTGAACGATTTCCATTGACGAATAGCAATCTGACAAGCATCACAATGTAAAGAGATTTTTAGCTTTTTAATTGTAAATGTATTCTTTGGAATTAATTCGGCATATATTATTTACGTCTCAGGAAGTATGTTCATCACTGCATCTCAAAAAGTGGTGTGTTGTGTAACAACAGCTTTTTAAAGATCACTTCAATGGTTGTAACACGCATTAAATTACACTGTTGGCCAATCTGTCCATGGTGATTTCATTATCTTATGTTTCAAACAGACAAGGAAATATTGGTGATGCAATGAAGAGTTTGATTCTCAAATATAATTGTTGTTATAGCTTCCGCTTGGAAGAAAGATTCACATCAAGTTGACTGGTCAAGTAAATGGGACACTGACTGTGAGTACTTTGAATGTTCGAGTTATTCCTAAAATGAAAGTTATGACCTTGATGATTTCTCTTTCATGCAGATATGAAGAGACTATTTTAAAATATCCTCTCGGTTAGTGGTTCAGGCATAAAAGTGCAATATGTATATTTAAGTATATACATGTACATGCGTAATCTGAAAAGATAATGAGTATAAATCACTTGTTACAAGGTGAGAATGAGTTATCCAGATAGTAAGAACTGCCAATGTTGGTGTCTGAGATAACACATTGTGGAGCTGGAGGAACACAGCAGGGCAGGCAGCATGAGAGGCTCAAGAAAGGTGAGGTTTTGTGTCAGGACCCTTCCTCAGAAATGGAGGGTGGAAGGGAGCTCAGAAACAAACAGTGTGGAGGGGGAGGAGGTGCTGGGGAAGGTAGGTGGGATGGTGATAAGTGAGTACTATCCAGATTGGAACAGATTTCCCCCAGCGGGTATTGAATATGAATTCCAAATCACTCTCAAAATCTTAGTGACTGGTAACATTCATGTTTTTTGTCTGTGTGTTTCAGTAATTGCATGACAGTTTGAATGTTTCCTTGAGAGTGAGGAACCTATGGACTCTCACACACCAAGATGGAATTTAGTTCAAAGAGTGACTTCAAAATAGTTGCTTGCTTTTAAAATCTTGACCATTTTTGCTGTCCAGTTGAATGAATTTGGCTTCGTACTGCTTCAATAGGAATTAGTGTTTAATAGGAACATATTTGTGAAACTTAGAGTTCCGTAAGTTTTAGCATAAACTGGTGCAGCCTTTCGGTGCTTGCATAAAGGCTCACCTCTCCGTTAATACCGAAGGAAAATTGGAGTTTAAAAGTAAGTTCAAGCGCTGCCAGGGAATGAAATGATAATGTTGACTCAAATATAATTTTTAAGAAAGTAATATATTTGTGAAACACTAAACTCCAATTAAAATTTGGATCTGCTTGTTTTACACATGGTTGGATATTGGATTCATTTTAAATGAGGGTGAAGATCACTTTAAATCCAGCATATTTGTGAAGAAAAGAAATAGCATGTCAAATAAAATTAACTGCATGACTCTACATAGCCCTATATGTAGAATTTCGTTCTGAACTATGAGACAGTTATGATCCCGTACTTCCTCAGTGCTCATGGCAAGAGTAAGACTCCTGTTTGACGTGCTATGCACTGCATGGAATGGCGGCGACATCAGATTCATTGATGCTTGAGAATCAAAAGAATATGACGATAAGATTTAAAATCAAAATCTCATTGAACACTTCAAGGAATGTATTACAGGAAGGTGGGGAAAGCATGTATGACTAATAGAAGGTGGTGGCGCAGATCAAGTAGACCTGTGTGCTAAAACTTATGACAAATTTCACATTGAATGGAACAGTTTAAACAGGCTGGAGGAAGCAGACATGCCAGCTCAAACTTGTTGAATTTGTGCATTCTGTTCGCAAACATCAGCAAAATTGTGGGAAACATGTTTATTCTTTCTCTTTTATTACACAGAACCATACAATTAGACTGTTTTGATGAGGAACTTAAAGATTACGAGTCCCGTCCGTTTGACTCAGAGTTTGGTACCATAGGTTGGTACGATCTTCGTTGGAGAAGGAAAAGGGATGTTCCAGATACAGAAAATAGTCAAACCATTTACTACAAAGTCCGTTTCTGGTTAGTATTAATTAATGCAGTTAACATTTTTAGATCGATATGATTGCACAATGGAGTCAATAAGAAAATTCCATCTGATATTCCACAAATTTTAACCGGATATTAAAGCCGCTGATTTCTTTTTCATGCTGTCTGCTGCTTTTAAGAATGGTTGTCTTACTGTCGAAATGTTTAGCTTTGACTCCATGGCTTCTTCCATTAGCTCACATTGAAACACATGTTTCTTCAGCCAAAAATGTACGTTTACCCGGTGTAGCTCGACCAACCTTCCCCTGTGGTCGTTCCCCTGAAATCCCCTGCGGTCGCTCCCCTGAAAAACAAGTATACCGTTTTGGATACTGTTCCGGGGGACGACTTACCAGGGGCATGCAGTAGGGTGCAGGTCTCTGGCACAGAGTCTGTCCCTCTTGCACAGAAGGGAAGCGGGGATAGGAAGAGAGTGATAGTCATTGGGGACTCAATAGTTAGAGGGACTGATAGAAGATTTGCCGGGAACGAAAGAGACTGACGATTGGTGTGTTGCCGACCAGGAGCCAGGGTCCTGATGTCTCGGATAGTGTGTTTAGGGTCCTGAGGGGAGAGGGTGACCAGCCCCAAGTCGTGGTCCACGTAGGCACCAGCGACGTAGGTAGAAAGAGGGATAGGGATGCCAGGCAGGATTTGAGGGAGCTAGGGTGGAAGCTGAGAGCTGGAACAAAGAGCGTGGTCATCTCTGTTTGTCACCCGTACCACGTGATAGCGAGGCAAAGAACAGGGAGAGATTTCAGCTGAACACGTGGCTGCAGGGATGGTGAAGGTGGGAGGGCTTCAGGTACATGGACAATTGGGGCTCATTCTGGGGAAGGTGGGACCTGTACAAACAGGACGGTCTCCACTTGAACCAGAGGGGCACGAATATCCTGGGTGGGAAATTGGCTCGTGCCATTCGGGTGGATTTAAACGAGCTCAGAAGGGGGATGGGAAACTGAGGTGTAGTCCTAGTACACAGGAGGATGAACGTAGGGAGGACATGGTCAGGACCTCACTGTCACAGGAGTGTGCTGGCAGACAGCAAGCTGGATTGAAGTGTGACGACTTTAATGCCGGGAGTATCCGGAATAAGTTAGGTGAGGTTGCAGCTTGGATAGGTACCTGGGACTTCGATGTTGTGGCCATTTCGGAGACATGGATAGAGCAGAGTCAGGAATGGATGTTGCAGGTTCCAGGGTTTAGATCTTTGATTAAGGTCTGGGAAGGTGGTAAAAGATGGGGAGGTGTGGCTTTGTTGGTCAAGGACACTATAACGGCGGCTGAAAGAACCTTTTGAGGACTCGTCTACTGAGGTGGTATGGGCTCAGGTTGCCAAGGAAGGTTTGTCGACTGAGTCAGTGTGGGTGGAAGTTCGGAACAGCAAGGCAGCAGTCGCCTCACTGGGGGTTTCCTACGGCCCCCAAATAGCAGTTGAGAGATCAAAGAACTCATTGGCCGGCAGATAGTTGAAAAGTGCAAACGTAGCAGGGTTGTTGTTCAGGGTGACTTCAACTTTTCCAATATAGATTGAAACCTCCTGAGTGCAGATGGTTTGGATGGTGCCGTTTTTGTCAGGTGTGTTCAGGAGGGTTTCCTTACTCAGTATGTGGACAGGCCGAGGAGGGAGGCCGTTTTGGATTTGGTGCTCGGCAATGAGCCAGGACAGGTGTCAGATCTCGTGGTGGGAGAGCACTTTGGCGACAGTGACCGCAAGAGCCTCACATTTACCATAGCCATGGAAAGGGAAAGGAGCAGTTACCAGGGGAAGACATTGAACTGGGGAAAAGGAAACTCTGATGCTATCAGACAGGAGTTGGGAACTACAGATTGGGAGCAATTGTTCCACAGAAAGGGCACAGCAGACATGTGGAGCTGTTCAAGGAGCAGTTGTTGCGAGTGATGTATGAATTTGTTCCTCTGAGACAGGTAAGAAGGGGTAAGATTAAGGAGCCTTGGATGACGGGTGCAGAGGTGCTTCTTGTCGAAAAGAAAAAGGCAGCGTACGTAAGGTGGAGTAAGTGAGGGTCTAGCACAGCTTTAGAGTATTACAGGCCTGCTCGGAAGGAGCTCAAAAGATATTGCCTGTACAATTGTTACCTGTTACAACCTTTGCGTCCACGCTTGCTCATTCAATGGTGTCAAGATGCCAGCAGTGAGTGTACCTTCTCCATCCCCTAATGCCGTCAGCTCACACAAGACATAGTCCTTACTTAAAATCTTCTGATCAAACAAAGTTCATTGTTTTGGACATTTTAGTTACCTGTCATGAAACGAAAACTGATTCTGACTGGCGTGAACTGCAGTGCAAATGAATATAATCTGCGAAACGAGATTCCTTATGGGCTTGCATCTGCTAGAAATGATTGCTTTTCAAAGACGTTGCATACATACATTTATTTCTCCTATCACCTTAGATTATATTTTTGTTTGTGCGTGTTGTGTGGGCTTCCAGTCAGTCCCATAAACACAGGTTGATGCAGTCACTGTTACAACACGGTATTGAAGGAGAATTTGTGATCTTTGGAGTTTCATTCCAGTGTATGAAGGAGTGCATCATCAAACCACTCCAGATCTCTACTGGTGACTATATTGTTGCAAGTTTTCAAGTGTTACCGATGGTCACATAAAATATGGCCTTTTTGTTGTTGCGCTATTCATCTTAACTGCACCATATCTAGTATTTAGGCTTGGAAACAATTTCTGTTTTTTTGATTTACTTATTCAGAATCATTTATGATTGTTGTCATGATATCTACGATATGTTATTTTGATTGGACATAGAGGATTGGATCTGTCTTACCCCAACTATTAATGGAAATAATGTATGCGCTTATAAAACCCCTTCTGGGCAAGGTAGTTGGTCAGTGGTTCGAGCTGCTCATGCACTGGGGAGCCAATTGAGATTCCAGTCTTGGGTAACGATCTGTGTGGAATTGACATGTCCTCTCCGCGTCTGCGAGGGGCTTCTGCCAGGTGCTGCAGTTTCCTCCCATTGTTCAAAGATGTGCAGGTCCTTATATGTGATTTGTGAAGCATTTCTTCAATGTTTCAATCCTGCCAGCATCCAGTGCCTTGGACAAAATAACTGGAGGTGAATAAAAGATACAGTGCCTTTTGACACCATTTCCTGCTGGATTTTCATCAATCCTGCTTTATATCGGTGACAACTTCCATGACCTTTTTTGATGCTATGTCTGAATTGACAGTCTAGTTCCAAATATTTGTTGTGTAGTATTACAAGGTCTCTGTTACAGCATACCCATGAATGCCCACTTCAAAAGATACTTCCATATCATAGAATCCCTACAGTGTGGAAACAAGCCCCTTTTGACCCAACAAGTCCACAGCCACCCTCCAAAGAGCATCTCACCCTGACTCATTCCCCGACCCTTTCCTCAGTAACCCTACATTTCCCATGACTAACACACCTAATCTGCACATCCCGAAACACAATGGGCAAGTTTGGCATGGCCCATACAACTAGCCTGCACATCTTTGGACAGTGGGAGGAAACCAGAGCACCCAGCAGGAACCCATGCAGGCATGGGCAGAATGTACAAACTCCGCACAGAAAATCACGCAACGGTGGGATCGAACCTGGGTCCCTGGCGCTGTGAGTCAGCAGTGCTAACCACTGAGCCACCATGCTGCCCTTGGAGTTAGACAGAGCTTGCTTGTTCTTGGGTGGCCTCAAACTGCCAACCTCCACTTAGTGGCAAAAGTGCTGACCAACTGCACTCATCTTCACTGGTTTTTGCTTTGTATCATTGAATTCAATCCTTCAAACTCTATGATAAATATTTAACTTTCCATTGATATGTGAACGTTGTTTTTAGTACGCAGTATTGGTTTATTATGTTTCATTGGTACATCATGAATATTGTATGTATATGCAAATGGGCAAGTTGGTCACGATGCAGTCCGCAGACCTGGAGGATAATAACACTGTCCTTCAATCGCCCACGATGCCCTCTGCAAATTGGTAGAAAACACAAATTTCTATAAAATTAATCTCTCCTCCCGTCAGTTGATCAAAATTAATTCAGAATTTTGTACAGGCCAATAACTGTAAGATTACATGGGCCGAAACAAAACTACTGGCTCATATTAGTTCAGTAAAGTGAAAGGGCAACAATAGAGGCAGTAGGAACTGCAGATGCTGGAGAATCTGAGATAAGAAGGTGTAAAGCTGGATGAACACAGCAGGTCAAGCAGTATCATCCAGCTCTACACCTTGTTATCTCAGATTCTCCAGCGCCAATTTTCTGAAGTAGGGTCTCGTCCCGAAACATAAGCTTTCTTGCTCCTCTGATGCTGCTTGGCCTGCTGTGTTCATCCAGCTCTCCACCTTGGGCAACAATAGAGTATGCTTTAAGTCACTAGATATGTTACGTGGGTTTGTCTTCCTTAGGGTGGAGTTAGTGGAACCGAAAAAGATGTCTCCCTCACAGCGTTTGTGACAAAAGAATTGCATCGTTCCTTGGCGGCCTTTCAACAGAAGAATATTCAGAGATTTCACGAGTGGTAAGAATGTAACTTCTTTTACTTCTCTTTATCTCACTTTTTCCAAAATTGGAAAATAGATTTTAGAAATAACATCGAGCTGATGAAGTGTGAAAAGAAGAATAATTCCAAGCAGTGGTGGGAGTTGGTCAGTGAGGTGGGAGGAGTGGATAGGTGGGAGAGAAGGCGGACAGGTCATGGAGGCGGGGATGAGTGGAGAAACTAGTCTTGGGATGAGGCTGACGGGTGGGGAGATTTTGAGGGTGGCAAAGTCCATATTGAGGCCATTGAGTTGGAAGCTCCCGAGGCGGAATATGAGGTGCTGCTCCTCTAGTTTCTGGGTGGTGTGATTGTGACACTGGAAGAGGCCCAGGATGGACATGTCGTCCAGGGAGTGGGAGGGGGAGTTGAAGTGATGCAATGATTTGGATATGTAAATAGAAGGTGTGGTTAGTAAGTTTCCCAATGATTTGAAGGTGTAGTAGCCAGCCAAGAAGGTCACCTCAGAATGCAATGGGACATTGACAAGGGCCAATAAACTGAGGAGTGGCAGATGGAGTTGAGGTCAGATAAATGTGAGGTGCTCCCTTTTGGAAAGGCAAATCAGGGCAGCACGTATACACTGAAGGTTGTGGGGAGTGTTGCTAAATAAAGAGACGCTGGAGTGCAGTTTCGTAGTTCCATCAAAGTACAGCCACCGGTCGAAAGGATATGAAGGAGACATTTGGTGTGCTCGCCTTTATCGGTCAGTGCATTGAGTATAGGAGTTGGGAGATCACTTAGCAGCCATATAGGACGTTGGTTCGGCTGCTTTTGGAATACTGCAAGTGCTTTTGGTCTCCTTGCGAGAGGAAGGATGTTGGCGCAACATTGAGGGCCGAAGGGCCTGTTCTGCGCTGTATTGTTGTATGTTGTAAACTTGAAAGGGTTCAGAGAAGATCTACAAGGATGTTACCAGCATCGGAGGTTGAAGGTATACCGTGGGCTTGAACAGGCAGCGATTACTTGGAACTTTGGAGTTCAGGGCTGACCATATAGAAGTTTATACAATTATGAGGGACGTGGATAGAGCGAACAGCCAAGATCTTTTCCCCTGGTTGCTGGAATCCAAAACTGGAGGGAATAGGTTGAAAATGAGAGAGGGAAGATTTAAAATGGACCGGATTTTTTTCATAGTGGTGCATGTATGGAATGAGCTGCCAGAGGAAGTGGTGGAGGCTTGTACGTTTAAAAGGCATGTGGATGGGTATATGAATAGGATGGGTTGAGAGGAATATGGGCCAAATGCTGGAAAATGGGACTAAATTAATTTAGGATATCCGGTCAACATAGACAAATTGGGCCAAAGGATCTGTTTCCCTACTGTACATCTCTCTGACTCTAAGTGTCTTTTTTCTGAACCACGTGGCCCATAATTAGAAAAACTTGAATCAGGATTTGGGAATGTGACAATTCTAATTGGATCTGTTTGATGAAATTAACTCTGTAGGTAATGGTGGTTGAATTATGATTTATAAAATTTGAGTTTATTGCAGCATCTTATAGATTAGAGGAGACACAGGTAATCAAAATTGAAAATCAAAACTTGGTAAAATTTTGCATTGGAAATACATGACCAGCCATTGGAGGAGATTCATGACCATTGCATTCAAGTGAGAACAACAAATGCGATTCAGTGACTGAGAAAAATGGGATGCAGTGACTGAGATAAATGGGATGCAGTGACTGAGATAAATGGGATGCAGTGACTGAGGTAAATGGGATGCAGTGGCTGAGGGTAATGGGATGCAGTGACAGATGGAAATTGAATGCAGTGAGAGAGTGAAATTGGATGCAATGACGGTGGGAAATGGGATACAGTGACTGAGAGAAATGGGATACAGTGACTGAGGGAAATGGGATGCAGTGACTGAGGAAATGGGATGCAGTACCTGACGGAACTTGAATGCAGCATCAGATGAGAAACGGGATGCAGTGACTGTGAAATGGGATGCAGTGACTGGGTGAAATAGGATGCAGTGAATGAGTGAAGTGAGATGCAGTGACTGATGGAAAGGAGATGCAGTGACTGAGTGAAATGTAATGCAGTGACTGAGCGAAATGTGATGCAGTGGCAGAGTGAAATGTGATGCCGTGACTGCGTGAAGTGTGATGCAGTGACTGCGTGAAGTGTGATGCAGTGACTGCGTGAAATGTGATGCAGTGTCTGCGTGAAATGGGATGCAGTGTCTGCGTGAAATGGGATGCAGTGTCTGCGTGAAATGGGATGCAGTGACTGCGTGAAATGGGATGCAGTGACTGAGGAAAATGGGATGCCCCGACTGAGTGAAATAGGATGCCCCGACTGAGTGAAATAGGATGCCCCGACTGAGTGAAATCGGATGCCCCGACTGAGTGAAATCGGATGCCCCGACTGAGTGAAATAGGATGCCCCGACTGAGTGAAATAGGATGCCCCGACTGAGTGAAATAGGATGCCCTGACTGAGTGAAATAGGATGCCCTGACTGAGTGAAATAGGATGCCCTGACTGAGTGAAATGCGATGCAGTGACTGACGGAAATTGAATGCACTGACGGATGGAAATTGAATGCAGTGAGAGAGTGAAATTGGCTGCAACGACTGTGGGAAATGGGTTGTAGTGACTGAGTGAATTGGGATGCAGTGACTGGGTGAAATGGGATACCGTGACTGAGTGAAATGGGATGCAGTGACTGCGTGAAATGGGATGCAGTGACTGCGAGAAATGGGATGCAGTGACTGCGTGAAATGGGATGCAGTGACTGACGGAAATGGGATGCAGTGACTGTGGGAAATGGGTTGCAGTGACTGAGGAAACTGGGAGGCAGTGATTGAGTGAAATGGGATGCAGTCACTGAGTGAAATGGGATGCAGTGACTGAGTGAAATGGGATGCAGTGACTGAGTGAAATGGGATTCAGGGACCGACGGTCATGGGATGCAGTGACTGATGGAAATGGGATGCAGTGACTGAGTGATATGGGATGCAGTGGCTGAGTGAAATGGGATGCAGTGGCTGAGTGAAATGGAATGCAGTGACTGAGGGAAATGAGATGCATTGACTGAGGGAAATGAGATGCATTGACTGAGGGAAATGGAATGCTGTGACTGAGGGTAATGGGATGCACCGTCTCAGTTCAATGAGATTCACTGTCTCAGTTAAATGGGATTCAGTGGCTGAGGGAAATGGGATGTGCTGACTGAGTGAAATGGGATGCGGTGACTGAGGGAAAGGAGACGCAGTGACTGTGGGAAATGGGTTGCAGTGACTGAGGAAAATGGGAGGCAGTGATTGAGTGAAATGGGATGCAGTGACTGAGTGATGTGGGATGCAGTGGCTGAGTGAAATGGGACGCAGTGGCTGAGTGAAATGGGATGCAGTACCTGACGGAACTTGAATGAAGCGTCAGATGAGAAACGGGATGCAGTGACTGCGTGAAATGGGATGCAGTGACTGCGTGAAATGGGATGCAGTGACTGCGTGAAATGGGATGCAGTGACTGCGTGAAATAGGATGCAGTGACAGCGTGAAATGTGATGCAGTGACTGCGTGAAATGTGATGCAGTGTCTGCGTGAAATGGGATGCAGTGTCTGCGTGAAATGGGATGCAGTGACTGTGGGAAATGGGATGCAGTGACTGTGGGAAACGTGATGAAGTGACTGTGTGAAATGTGATGCTGTGACTGTGTGAAATGTGATGCTGTGACTGTGTGAAATGTGATGCTGTGACTGTGTGAAATGGGATGCAGTGACTGTGTGAAATGGGATGCAGTGACTGTGTGAAATGGGATGCAGTGACTGAGTGAAATGGGATGCAGTGACTGAGTGAAATGGGATGCAGTGACTGTGGGAGATGGGATGCAGTGACTGTGGGAAATGGGATGCAGTGAATGAGTGAAGTGAGATGCAGTGACTGAGTGAAATGGGATGCAGTGACTGAGTGAAATGGGATGCAGTGACTGAGTGAAATGGGATGCAGTGACTGACGGAAATGGGATGCAGTGACTGACGGAAATGGGATGCAGTGACTGAGTGAAATGGGATGCAGTGACTGAGTGAAATGGGATGCAGTGACTGAGTTAAATGGGATGCAGTGACTGTGTGAAGTGGGATGCAGTGAATGAGTGAAGTGGGATGCAGTGAATGAGTGAAGTGAGGTGCAGTGACTGATGGAGATTGAATGCAGTGTCTGATGCAAATGGGATGCAGTGACTGAGGGAAATGGGATGCAGTGACTGAGGGAAATGGGATGCAGTGACTGAGGGAAATGGGATGCAGTGACTTTTGGAAATGGGATGCAGTGAGTGATGGAAATGGGAGGCAGTGATTGAATGAAATGGGTGCAAGTGACCGTGGAGATAGGATGCAGTGACTTGGGGAAAGGAGATGCAGTGACTGTGGAAACGGGATGCTGTGACTGAGGGTAACGGTTGCAGTGGCGAAGTGAAATGGGACGCCGTGTCTCTGTGAAATGTGATGCGGAGACTGTGGGGAAATGGATGCAGTGACTGAATGAAATGGGATTCAGTGACTGAGTGAAATGTGATGCGTTGACTGATGGAAAGGAGATGCCGACACTGTTGGAAATGGCATGCTGTGACTGAGTGAAATGGGAAGCTGTGAATGAGTGAAATGGGAAGCTGTGAATGAGTGAAATGGGCTGCAGTGACTGAGTGAAATGGGGTGCCGTGACTCTGTGAAATGGCATGCAGTGACTGAGGGAAAGGAGATGCAGTGACTGAGGGGAATGGGACGCAGCGACTGAGTGAACTGGGACGCAGTGACTGAGTGAACTGGGATGCAGTGACTGAGTGAAATGGGATGCAGTGACTGAGTGAAATGGGATGCAGTGACTGAGTGAAATGGGATGCAGTGACTGAGTGAACTGGGATGCAGTGACTGAGTGAACGGGGATGCAGTGACTGAGTGTCCTGGGATGCAGTGACCGTTAAATGGGCTGCAGGGACTGTTGGAAATCGGATGCAGTGACTGAGGGGAATGTGATGCAGTGACTGAGGGGAATGGGATGCAGCGACTGAGGGGAATGGGATGCAGCGACTGAGTGAACTGGGATGCAGCGACTGAGTGAACTGGGATGCAGCGACTGAGTGAACTGGGATGCAGTGAATGATTGAACTGGGATGCAGTGCCTAAATGAACTGAGATGCAGTGCCTAAATGAAATGGGATGCAGTCACTGTGGGAAATGGCATGCTGTGACTGTGGTTAATGCGATGCAGTGACTGAGGGGAATGTGATGCAGTGACTGAGGGAAATGGGATGCAGTGACTGAGTGAAATGGGATGCAGTGACTGACTGAAATGGGATGCAGTGACTGACTGAAATGGGATGCAGTGACTGAGGGAAAGGAGATGCAGTGACTGAGGGAAAGGAGATGCAGTGACTGAGGGAAAGGGGATGCAGTGACTGAGGGAAAGGGGATGCAGTGACTGAGGGAAAGGAGATGCAGTGACTGAGGGAAAGGAGATGCAGTGACTGATGGAAATCGGATGCCGTGACTGATGGAGATGGGATGCAGTGACTGAGTGAAATGGGATGCAGTGACTGTGTGGCATTGGGTGTGGTGATTGATGGAAATACATTCACTGTCTCAGTTGAATAGGATTCACTGTCTCCGTTAAATGGGATGCCGTGACTGAGGGAAATGGGATGCCGTGACTGAGTGAAATGGGATGCAGTGACAGATGGAAATTGAATGCAGTGAGAGAGTGAAATTGGATGCAATGACTGTTTGGAAATGGGATGTAGTGACTGAGAGAAATGGGACGCAGTGACTGAGGGAAATGGGACGCAGTGACTGAGTGAAATGGGACGCAGTGACTGAGGGAAATGGGATGCAGTGACTGAGGAAATGGGATGCAGTACCTGACGGAACTTGAATGCAGCATCAGATGAGAAACAGGATGCAGTGACTCTGTGAAATGGGATGCAGTGACTGCGTGAAATGGGATGCAGTGAATGAGTGAAGTGAGAGGCAGTGACTGATGGAAAGGAGATGCAGTGACTGATGGAAAGGAGATGCAGTGACTGAGTGAAATGTGATGCAGTGACTGCGTGAAATGTGATGCAGTGACTGCGTGAAATGTGATGCAGTGACTGCGTGAAATGGGATGCAGTGACTGCGTGAAATGGGATGCAGTGACTGCGGGGAATGGGACGCAGCGACTGAGTGAACTGGGACGCAGTGACTGAGTGAACTGGGATGCAGTGACTGAGTGAACTGGGACGCAGTGACTGAGTGAAATGGGATGCAGTGACTGAGTGAAATGGGATGCAGTGACTGAGTGAAATGGGATGCAGTGACTGAGTGAACTGGGATGCAGTGACTGAGTGAACGGGGATGCAGTGACTGAGTGTCCGGGGATGCAGTGACCGTTAAATGGGCTGCAGGGACTGTTGGAAATCGGATGCAGTGACTGAGGGGAATGTGATGCAGTGACTGAGGGGAATGGGATGCAGCGACTGAGTGAACTGGGATGCAGCGACTGAGTGAACTGGGATGCAGCGACTGAGTGAACTGGGATGCAGTGAATGATTGAACTGGGATGCAGTGCCTAAATGAACTGAGATGCAGTGCCTAAATGAAATGGGATGCAGTCACTGTGGGAAATGGCATGCTGTGACTGTGGTTAATGCGATGCAGTGACTGAGGGGAATGTGATGCAGTGACTGAGTGAAATGGGATGCAGTGACTGAGTGAAATGGGATGCAGTGACTGACTGAAATGGGATGCAGTGACTGAGGGAAAGGAGATGCAGTGACTGAGGGAAAGGAGATGCAGTGACTGAGGGAAAGGAGATGCAGTGACTGATGGAAATCGGATGCCGTGACTGATGGAGATGGGATGCAGTGACTGAGTGAAATGGGATGCAGTGACTGTGTGGCATTGGGTGTGGTGATTGATGGAAATACATTCACTGTCTCAGTTGAATAGGATTCACTGTCTCCGTTAAATGGGATTCACTGTCTCCGTTAAATGGGATGCCGTGACTGAGGGAAATGGGATGCCGTGACTGAGTGAAATGGGATGCAGTGACAGATGGAAATTGAATGCAGTGAGAGAGTGAAATTGGATGCAATGACTGTTTGGAAATGGGATGTAGTGACTGAGAGAAATGGGATACATTGACTGAGGGAAATGGGACGCAGTGACTGAGTGAAATGGGACGCAGTGACTGAGGGAAATGGGATGCAGTGACTGAGGAAATGGGATGCAGTACCTGACGGAACTTGAATGCAGCATCAGATGAGAAACAGGATGCAGTGACTCTGTGAAATGGGATACAGTGACTGCGTGAAATGGGATGCAGTGAATGAGTGAAGTGAGATGCAGTGACTGATGGAAAGGAGATGCAGTGACTGATGGAAAGGAGATGCAGCGACTGAGTGAAATGTGATGCAGTGACTGCGTGAAATGGGATGCAGTGACTGCGTGAAATGGGATGCAGTGACTGCGTGAAATGGGACGCAGTGACTTAGGGAAATGGGACACCGTGACTGAGTGAAATGGGATGCCGTAACTGCGTGAAATGGGATGCAGTGACTGCGTGAAATAGGATGCAGTGACTGCGTGAAATGGGATGCATTGACGAAGGGAAATGGGATGCAGTAACAGAGTGGAATGCATTGCAGTGACTGATGGAAATTGAATGCAGTGACTGATGAAAATTGAATGCAGTGACTGTGTGAAATGGGATACAGTGACTGCGTGAAATGGGATGCAGTGAATGAGTGAAGTGAGATGCAGTGACTGATGGAAAGGAGATGCAGTGACTGATGGAAAGGAGATGCAGCGACTGAGTGAAATGTGATGCAGTGACTGCGTGAAATGGGATGCAGTGACTGCGTGAAATGGGATGCAGTGACTGCGTGAAATGGGATGCAGTGACTTAGGGAAATGGGACACCGTGACTGAGTGAAATGGGATGCCGTAACTGCGTGAAATGGGATGCAGTGACTGCGTGAAATGGGATGCAGTGACTGCGTGAAATGGGATGCATTGACGAAGGGAAATGGGATGCAGTAACAGAGTGGAATGCATTGCAGTGACTGATGGAAATTGAATGCAGTGACTGATGAAAATTGAATGCAGTGACTGTGTGAAATGGGATGCAGTGACTGCGTGAAATGGGATGCATTGACATATGGAAATGGGATGCAGTGACTGTGGGAAATGGGATGCCGTGACTGTGGGAAATGAGATAAAGTGACTGTGTGAAATGTGATGCTGTGACTGTGTGAAATGTGATGCTGTGACTGTGGGAAATGGGATGCAGTGACTGTGGGAAATGGGATGCAGTGACTGTGGGAAATGGGATGCAGTGAATGAGTGAAGTGAGATGCAGTGACTGATGGAAATTGAATGCAGTGTCTGATGCAAATGGGATGCAGTGACTGAGTGAAATGGGATGCAGTCACTGAGTGAAATGGGATGCACTGGCTGAGAGAAATGGGATGCAGTGACTGAGGGAAATGGGATGCAGTGACTGAGGGAAATGGGATGCAGTGACTGAGGGAAATGGGATGCAGTGACTGTGGGAAAATTTTGCAGTGACTGTGGGAAAAGGGAGGCAGTGACTGAGTGAAATGGGAAGCTGTGAATGAGTGAAATGGGAAGCTGTGACTGAGTGAAATGGGCTGCAGTGACTGAGTGAAATGGGCTGCAGTGACTGAGTGAAATGGGCTGCAGTGACTGAGTGAAATGGGCTGCAGTGACTGAGTGAAATGGGCTGCAGTGACTCTGTGAAATGGGGTGCAGTGACTCTGTGAAATGGGGTGCAGTGACTGATGGAAATGGGATACAGTGATTGAGTGAAAGGGGATTTTGTGACTGAGTTAAAGGAGATGCTGTGACTGAGGGAAATGGGATGCACTGTCTCAGTTCAATGAGATTCACTGTCTCAGTTAAATGGGATGCAGTGACTGAGTGAAATGCGATGCAGTGACTGTGGGAAATGGGTTGCAGTGACTGAGGGTAATGGGATGCAGTGACTGAGTGAAATGGGATGCAGTCACTGAGTGAAATGGGATGCAGTCACTGAGTGAAATGTGATGCAGTGACTGAGTGAAATGGGAGGTAGTGACTGACTGAAATGGGAGGCAGTGACTGATTGAATTTGGGAGGCAGTGACTGAGTGAAGTGGGAGGCAGTGACTGAGTGAAATGGGCGGGAGTGACTGACTGAAATGGGATGCAGTGACTGAGGGTAATGGGACACAGTGACTGAGTGAAATAGGATGTAGTGACCACGTGTAATGTGATGCCGTGACTGTGGGGAATAGGGTGTGGTGACTGATGGAAATTGATTCACTGTCTCAGTTGAATAGGATTCACTGTCTCCGTGAAATGGGATGCAGTGACTGAGTGAAATGGGCTGCAGTGACTGAGTGAAATGGGCTGCAGTGACTCTGTGAAATGGGGTGCAGTGACTCTGTGAAATGGGGTGCAGTGACTGTGTGAAATGGGATGCAGTGATTGAGTGAAAGGGGATTTTGTGACTGAGTTAAAGGAGATGCTGTGACTGAGGGAAATGGGATGCACTGTCTCAGTTCAATGAGATTCACTGTCTCAGTTAAATGGGATGCAGTGACTGAGTGAAATACGATGCAGTGACTGTGGGAAATGGGTTGCAGTGACTGAGGGTAATGGGTTGCAGTGACTGAGGGTAATGGGATGCAGTGACTGAGTGAAATGGGATGCAGTCACTGAGTGAAATGGGATGCAGTCACTGAGTGAAATGTGATGCAGTGACTGAGTGAAATGGGAGGTAGTGACTGACTGAAATGGGAGGCAGTGACTGATTGAATTTGGGAGGCAGTGACTGAGTGAAGTGGGAGGCAGTGACTGAGTGAAATGGGCGGGAGTGACTGACTGAAATGGGATGCAGTGACTGAGGGTAATGGGACACAGTGACTGAGTGAAATAGGATGTAGTGACCACGTGTAATGTGATGCCGTGACTGTGGGGAATAGGGTGTGGTGACTGATGGAAATTGATTCACTGTCTCAGTTGAATAGGATTCACTGTCTCCGTGAAATGGGATGCAGTGACTGAGTGAAATGGGATGCAGTGACTGAGTGATAATGGGATGCAGTTACTGAGGGAAATGAGATGCAGTGACTGAGGGAAATGAGATGCAGTGACTGAGGGAAATGGGATGTAGTGACTGAGTGAAATGGGATCCAGTGACTGAGTGAAATGGGATGCAGTGACTGAGTGAAATGGGATGCTGTGACTGTGGGAAATGGGATGCAGTGAATGAGTGAAGTGAGATGCAGTGACTGATGCAAATGGGATGCAGTGACTGATGCAAATGGGATGCAGTGTCTGATGCAAATGGGATGCAGTGTCTGATGCAAATGGGATGCAGTGTCTGATGTAAATGGGATGCAGTGACTGAGTGAAATGGGATGCAGTGACTGAGTGAAGTGGGATGCAGTGACTGATGGAGATTAAATGCAGTGTCTGATGGAAATGGGATGCACTGACTGAGGGAAATGGGATGCACTGACTGAGGGAAATGGGATGCACTGACTGAGGGAAATGGGATGCACTGACTGCGTGAAATGGGATGCAGTGACTGATGGAAAGGAGATGCAGTGACTGATGGAAAGGAGATGCAGTGACTGATGGAAAGGAGATGCAGTGACTGAGTGAAATGTGATGCAGTGACTGTGTGAAATGTGATGCAGTGACTGCATGAAATGTGATGCAGTGACTGCCTGAAATGGGATGCAGTGTCTGCGTGAAATGGGATGCAGTGACTTAGGTAAATGGGATGCAGTGACTGTGTGAAACGTGATGCAGTGACTGTGTGAAATGGGATGCAGTGACTGTGTGAAATGGGATGCAGTGATTGTGGGAAATGGGATGCAGTGACTGAGTGAAATGGGATGCAGTGACTGTGGGAAATGGGATGCAGTGAATGAGTGAAGTGAGATGCAGTGACTGATGGAAATTGAATGCAGTGTGTGATGCAAATGGGATGCCGTGACTGAGTGAAATGGGATGCAGTGACTGAGTGAAATGAGCTGCAATGACTGTGTGAAGTGGGATGCAGTGACTGTGGGAAATGGGATGCAGTTACTGATGGAAATAGGATGCAGTGACTTTTGGAAATGGGATGCAGTGAGTGATGGAAATGGGAGGCAGTGATTGAATGAAATGGGTGCAAGTGACCGTGGAGATGGGATGCAGTGACTTGGGGAAAGGAGATGCAGTGACTGTGGAAACGGGATGCTGTGACTGAGGGTAACGGGTTGAGGCGGCTGAGTGAAATGGGACGCCGTGTCTCTGTGAAATGTGATGCGGAGACTGTGGGGAAATGGATGCAGTGACTGAATGAAATGGGATGCAGTGACTGAGTGAAATTGGAAGCTGTGAATGAGTGAAATGGGATGCCGTGACTGATGGAAATGGGATGCAGTGACTGAATGAAATGAGATGCAGTGACTGAGGGAAATTAGATGCACTGATGTAGGGAAATTGGATGCACTGGGTGAGTGAAATGTGATGCAGTCACTGAGTGAAATGGGATGCACTGGCTGAGAGAAATGGGATGCAGTGACTGAGGGAAATGGGATGCAGTCACTGAAGGAAATGGGATGCAGTGACTGAGGGAAATGGGAAGCTGTGACTGAGTGAAATGGGAAGCTGTGAATGAGTGAAATGGGCTGCAGTGACTGAGTGACGTGGGGTGCAGTGACTGAGTGAAATGGGATGCAGTGACTGAGTGAAATGGGATGCAGTGACTGAGTGAAATGGGATGCAGTGACTGAGGGAAGTGGGATGCAGTGACTGATGGAGATTAAATGCAGTGTCTGATGGAAATGGGATGCACTGACTGAGGGAAATGGGATGTACTGACTGAGGGAAATGGGATGCACTGACTGAGGGAAATGGGATGCACTGACTGCGTGAAATGGGATGCAGTGACTGATGGAAAGGAGATGCAGTGACTGATGGAAAGGAGATGCAGTGACTGATGGAAAGGAGATGCAGTGACTGAGTGAAATGTGATGCAGTGACTGTGTGAAATGTGATGCAGTGACTGCATGAAATGTGATGCAGTGACTGCCTGAAATGGGATGCAGTGTCTGCGTGAAATGGGATGCAGTGACTTAGGTAAATGGGATGCAGTGACTGTGGGAAACCAGATGAAGTGACTGTGTGAAACGTGATGCTGTGACTGTGTGAAACGTGATGCAGTGACTGTGTGAAATGGGATGCAGTGACTGTGTGAAATGGGATGCAGTGACTGTGTGAAATGGGATGCAGTGATTGTGGGAAATGGGATGCAGTGACTGAGTGAAATGGGATGCAGTGACTGTGGGAAATGGGATGCAGTGAATGAGTGAAGTGAGATGCAGTGACTGATGGAAATTGAATGCAGTGTGTGATGCAAATGGGATGCCGTGACTAAGTGAAATGGGATGCAGTGACTGAGTGAAATGAGCTGCAATGACTGTGTGGAGTGGGATGCAGTGACTGTGGGAAATGGGATGCAGTTACTGATGGAAATAGGATGCAGTGACTTTTGGAAATGGGATGCAGTGAGTGATGGAAATGGGAGGCAGTGATTGAATGAAATGGGTGCAAGTGACCGTGGAGATGGGATGCAGTGACTTGGGGAAAGGAGATGCAGTGACTGTGGAAACGGGATGCTGTGACTGAGGGTAACGGGTTGAGGCGGCTGAGTGAAATGGGACGCCGTGTCTCTGTGAAATGTGATGCGGAGACTGTGGGGAAATGGATGCAGTGACTGAATGAAATGGGATGCAGTGACTGAGTGAAATTGGAAGCTGTGAATGAGTGAAATGGGATGCCGTGACTGATGGAAATGGGATGCAGTGACTGAATGAAATGAGATGCAGTGACTGAGGGAAATTAGATGCACTGATGTAGGGAAATTGGATGCACTGGGTGAGTGAAATGTGATGCAGTCACTGAGTGAAATGGGATGCACTGGCTGAGAGAAATGGGATGCAGTGACTGAGGGAAATGGGATGCAGTCACTGAAGGAAATGGGATGCAGTGACTGAGGGAAATGGGAAGCTGTGACTGAGTGAAATGGGAAGCTGTGAATGAGTGAAATGGGCTGCAGTGACTGAGTGACGTGGGGTGCAGTGACTCTGTGAAATGGGTTGCAGTGACTGAGGGAAATGGGAAGCTGTGAATGAGTGAAATGGGAAGCTGTGAATGAGTGAAAGGGGATTTTGTGACTGAGTTAAAGGAGATGCTGTGACTGAGGGAAATGGGATGCACTGTCTCAGTTCAATGAGATTCACTGTCTCAGTTAAATGGGATGCAGTGAATGAGTGAAATGCGATGCAGTGACTGTGGGAAATGGGTTGCAGTGACTGCAGGAAAGGATTGCAGTGACACTGGGAAAAGGGAGGCAGTGACTGAGGGAAATGGGATGCAGTGACTGTGGGAAATGGGTTGCAGTGACTGCAGGAAAGGATTGCAGTGACACTGGGAAAAGGGAGGCAGTGACTGAGGGAAATGGGATGCAGTCACTGAGTGAAAGGGGCTGCTGTGACTGAGTGAAAGGGGCTGCTGTGACTGAGTGAAATGGGATGCAATGACTGAGTGAAATGGGAGGTAGTGACTGACTGAATTTGGGAGGGAGTGCCTGAGTGAAATGGGATGCAGTGACTGAGGGTAATGGGACGCAGTGATTGAGTGAAATAGGATGCACTGTCTCAGTTGAATAGGATTCACTGTCTCCGTTAAATAGCATGTAGTGACTGAGTCAAATGGAATGCTGTGACTGAGTGAAATGGGATCCAGTGGCTGAGTGAAATGGGATCCAGTGGCTGATTGAAATGGGATGCAGTGGCTGATTGAAATGGGATGCAGTGGCTGAGTGAAATGGGATGCAGTGACTGAGGGAAATGGGATGCGCTGACTGAGTGAAATGGGATGCTGTGACTGAGGGAAAGGAGACGCAGTGACTGTGGGAAATGGGTTGCAGTGACTGAGGAAAATGGGAGGCAGTGATTGAGTGAAATGGGATGCAGTCACTGAGTGAAATGTGATGCAGTGACTGAGTGAAATGGGATGCAGTGACTGAGTGAAATGGGATTCAGGGACCGACGGTCATGGGATGCAGTGACTAATGGAAATGGGATGCAGTGGCTGAGTGAAATGGGATGCAGTGACTGAGGGAAATGGGATGCAGTGACTGAGTGATATGGGATACAGTGGCTGAGTGAAATGGGATGCAGTGGCTGAGTGAAATGGAATGCAGTGACTGAGGGAAATGAGATGCATTGACTGAGGGAAATGAGATGCATTGACTGAGGGAAATGAGATGCATTGACTGAGGGAAATGACATGCAGTGACTGAGGGAAAGGAGATGAAGTGACTGTGGGAAATGGAATGCTGAGACTGAGGGTAATGGGATGCACCGTCTCAGTTCAATGAGATTCACTGTCTCAGTTAAATGGGATTCAGTGACTGAGGGAAATGGGATGCGCTGACTGAGTGAAATGGGATGCGGTGACTGAGGGAAAGGAGACGCAGTGACTGTGGGAAATGGGTTGCAGTGACTGAGGAAAATGGGAGGCAGTGATTGAGTGAAATGGGATGCAGTGACTGAGTGATGTGGGATGCAGTGGCTGAGTGAAATGGGATGCAGTGACTGAGTGAAATGGGATGCAGTGGCTGAGTGAAATGGGATGCAGTACCTGACGGAACTTGAATGAAGCGTCAGATGAGAAACGGGATGCAGTGACTGTGTGAAATGGGATGCAGTGACTGCGTGAAATAGGATGCAGTGACAGAGTGAAATGTGATGCAGTGACAGAGTGAAATGTGATGCCGTGACTGCGTGAAATGTGATGCCATGACTGCGTGAAGTGTGATGCAGTGACTGCGTGAAATGTGATGCAGTGTCTGCGTGAAATGTGATGCAGTGTCTGCGTGAAATGGGATGCAGTGTCTGCGTGAAATGGGATGCAGTGACTGTGGGAAATGGGATGCAGTGACTGTGGGAAACGAGATGAAGTGACTGTGTGAAATGTGATGCAGTGACTGTGGGAAATGGGATGCAGTGACTGAGTGAAATGGGATGCAGTGACTGAGTGAAATGGGATGCAGTGACTGTGGGAAATGGGTTGCAGTGACTGGGAAATGGGATGCAGTGACTGAGTGAAGTGAGATGCAGTGACTGAGTGAAATGGGATGCAGTGACTGAGTGAAGTGGGATGCAATGACTGTGTGAAGTGGGATGCAGTGAATGAGTGAAGTGAGGTGCAGTGACTGATGGAGATTGAATGCACTGACTGAGGGAAATGGGATGCAGTGACTGAGGGAAATGGGATGCAGTGACTGAGGGAAATGGGATGCAGTGACTTTTGGAAATGGGATGCAGTGAGTGATGGAAATGGGAGGCAGTGATTGAATGAAATGGGTGCAAGTGACCGTGGAGATGGGATGCAGTGACTTGGGGAAAGGAGATGCAGTGACTGTGGAAACGGGAAGCTGTGACTGAGGGTAACGGGTTGCAGTGGCGAAGTGAAATGGGACGCCATGTCTCTGTGAAATGTGATGCGGAGACTGTGGGGAAATGGATGAAGTGACTGAATGAAATGGGATGCAGTGACTGAGTGAAATGTGATGCGTTGACTGATGGAAATGAGATGCCGTCCCTGTGGGAAATGGCATGCAGTGACTGAGTGAAATTTGGAAGCTGTGACTGAGGGTAATTGGATGCCGTGACTGAGGGTAATTGGATGCCGTGACTGAGGGTAATTGGATGCCGTGACTGAGGGTAATGTGATGCAGTGACTGAGGGTAATGTGATGCAGTGACTGAGGGTAATGTGATGCAGTGACTGAGGGTAGTGTGACGCAGTGACTGAGGGTAGTGTGACGCAGTGACTGAGTGAAATGGGGTGCAGTGACTGAGTGAAATGGGATGCGTGACTGAGTGAAATGGGATGCGGTGACTGAGGGAAATGGGATGCGGTGACTGTCGGGAATCGGGTGCGGTGACTTATGGAAATGGAGGCACTGTCTCAGTTGAACAGGATTCAACGTCTCCGTTAAATAGGATGCAGTGACTGAGTCAAATGGGATGCAGTGACTGAGGGTAATGGGATGCACTGACTGAGGGAAAGGAGATGCAGTGACTCTGGGAAATGGAATGCTGTGACTGAGGGTAATGGGATGCACCGTTTCAGTTCAATGAGATTCACTGTCTCAGTGAATTGGGATGCTGTGACTGAGGGAAAGCAGATGCAGTGAATGTGGGAAATAGGTTGCAGTGACTGAGGGAAATGGGACGCAGTGACTGAGGAAAATGGGATGCACTGACTGAGTGAACTGGGGTGCAGTGACTGAATGAAATGGGATGCAGTGACTGAGGGAAATGGGATGCAGTTGCTGAGGGAAATGGGATGCACTGACTGAGTGAAATGGGATGCAGTGGCTGACGGTAATGTGATGCAGTGGCTGACGGGAATGGGATGCAGTGACTGAGTGTAATGGGGTGCAGTGGCTGCGTGAAATGGGATGTAGTGACTGAGTGAAATGGGACGCCCAAACTGATGGAAATGGGATGCACTGACTGAGTGAAATGGGACGCAGTGACTGAGGGAAATAGGATGCAGTGACTGACTGTAATGGGATGCAGTGACTGAGTGTAATGTGATGCCGTGACTGTGGGGAATTGGGTGTGGTGATGATCGAAATGGATTCACTGTTGCAGTTGAATAGGATTCACTGTCTCCGTTAGAATGGATGCAGTGACTGAGTGTAATGGGATGCAGTGACTGAGTGTAATGGGATGCAGTGACTGAAGGAAATGGGATGCAGTGACTGATGGAAATGGGATGCAGTGCCTGAGTGATATGGGATGCTGAGACTGAGTGAAATGGGATGCATTGACTGATTGAAATGAGATGCAGTGACTGACTGAAATGGGATGCAGTGACTGACTGACATGGGAGGCAGTGACTGCGTGAAGTGGGACGCCGTGACTGAGTGAAATGGGACGCCGTGACTGAGTGAAATGGGACGCCGTGACTGAGTGTAATGGGATGCAGTGACTGAGGGAAATAGGATGCAGTGACTGAGTGAAATGAGCTGCAATGACTGTGTGAAGTGGGATGCAGTGACTGATGGAGATTAAATGCAGTGTCTGATGCAAATGGGATGCACGGACTGAGTGAAATGGGATGCACTGACTGAGGGAAATGGGATGCACTGACTGAGGGAAATGGGATGCACTGACTGAGGGAAATGGGATGCACTGACTGATGGAAATGGGATGCAGTGACTGAGGGAAATGGGATGCAGTTACTGAGGGAAATAGGATGCAGTGACTTTTGGAAATGGGATGCAGTGAGTGATGGAAATGGGAGGCAGTGATTGAATGAAATGGGTGCAAGTGACCGTGGAGATGGGATGCAGTGACTTGGGGAAAGGAGATGCAGTGACTGTGGAAACGGGAAGCTGTGACTGAGGGTAACGGGTTGCAGTGGCGAAGTGAAATGGGACGCCGTGTCTCTGTGAAATGTGATGCGGAGACTGTGGGGAAATGGATGCAGTGACTGAATGAAATGGGATGCAGTGACTGAGTGAAATGTGATGCATTGACTGATGGAAAGGAGATGCCGTCCCTGTGGGAAATGGCATGCAGTGACTGAGTGAAATGGGAAGCTGTGAATGAGTGAAATGGGATGCCGTGACTGAGGGTAATTGGATGCCGTGACTGAGGGTAATTGGATGCCGTGACTGAGGGTAATGTGATGCAGTGACTGAGTGAAATGGGGTGCAGTGACTGAGTGAAATGGGATGCGGTGACTGAGGGAAATGGGATGCGGTGACTGAGGGAAATGGAATGCGGTGACTGTCGGGAATCAGGTGCGGTGACTGATGGAAATGGATGCACTGTCTCAGTTGAATAGGATTCAACGTCTCCATTAAATAGGATGCAGTGACTGAGTCAAATGGGATGCAGTGACTGAGTGAAAAAGGATGCAATGACTGAGTGAAATGGGTTGCAGTGGCTGAGTGAAATGGGATGCAGTGACTGAGGGAAATGAGATGCAGTGACTGAGGGAAAGGAGATGCAGTGACTCTGGGAAATGGAATGCTGTGACTGAGGGTAAGGGGATGCGCCGTTTCAGTTCAATGAGATTCACTGTCTCAGTGAATTGGGATGCTGCGACTGAGGGAAAGCAGATGCAGTGACTGTGGGAAATAGGTTGCAGTGACTGAGGGAAATGGGACGCAGTGACTGAGGGAAATGGGATGCACTGACTGAGTGAACTGGGGTGCAGTGACTGAATGAAATGGGATGCAGTGACTGAGGGGAATGTGATGCAGTTACTGAGGGAAATGGGATGCAGTGACTGAGTGAAATGGGATGCAGTGACTGAGGGGAATGTGATGCAGTTACTGAGGGAAATGGGATGCAGTGACTGAGTGAAATGGGATGCAGTGGCTGAAGGTAATGGGATGCAGTGACTGAGTGTAATGGGGTGCAGTGGCTGAGTGAAATGGGATGCAGTGGCTGCGTGAAATGGGATGTAGTGACTGAGTGAAATGGGACGCCCAGACTGAGGGAAATGGGATGCACTGACTGAGTGAAATGGGACGCAGTGACTGAGGGAAATAGGATGCAGTGACTGACTGTAATGGGATGCAGTGACTGAGTGTAATGTGATGCCGTGACTGTGGGGAATTGGGTGTGGTAATGATCGAAATGGATTCACTGTTGCTGTTGAATAGGATTCACTGTCTCCGTTAGAAGGGATGCAGTGACTGAGTGAAATGGGATGCAGTGACTGAGTGTAATGGGATGCAGTGACTGAAGGAAATTGGATGCAGTGACTGATGGAAATGGGATGCAGTGCCTGAGTGATATGGGATGCTGAGACTGAGTGAAATGGGATGCATTGACTGATTGAAATGAGATGCAGTGACTGACTGAAATGGGATGCAGTGACTGACTGAAATGGGAGGCAGTGACTGTGTGAAGTGGGAGGGAGTGACTGAGTGAAATGGGAGGCAGTGACTGAGTGAAATGGGAGACAGTGACTGAGTGAAATGGGACGCCGTGACTGAGTGAAATGGGACGCCGTGACTGAGTGTAATGGGACGCCGTGACTGAGTGTAATGGGATGTCGTGACTGAGTGAAATGGGATGTCGTGACTGAGTGAAATGGGATGCAGTGACTGAGTGAAATGGGATGCGGTGACTGAGTGAAGTGGGGTGCAGTGGCTGCGTGAAATGGGATGCAGTGACTGAGTGTAATGGGATGCCGTGACTGAGGACAATGAGATGCAGTGACTGAGGGAAATGAGATGCAGTGACTGAGGGGAAGGAGATGCAGTGACTGAGGGGAAGGAGATGCAGTGACTGAGGGGAAGGAGATGCAGTGACTGTGTGAAATGGGTTGCAGTGACTGTCAGAAATGGTTTGCAGTGACTGAGGGAAATGGGACGCAGTGACTGAGTGTAATGGGAAACACTGACTGAGTGAACTGGGACGCAGTGACTGAGGGAAATTGGAAGCAGAGACTGAGTGAAATGTGATGCAGTGACTGAGGGAAATAGGATGCAGTGACTGAGTGTAATGGGACGCAGTGACTCTGGGGACATGGGATGCAGTGACTGTCTGAAATGGGAGGGTGTGACTCACTGAAATGGGAGGGTGTGACTCACTGAAATGGGAGGCAGTGACTCACTGAAATGGGAGGCAGTGACTCACTGAAATGGGAGGCAGTGACTGAGTGAAATGGGATGCAGTGACTGAGTGAAATGGGATGCAGTGACTGAGTGAAATGGGATGCAGTGACTGAGGGGAATGTGATGCAGTTACTGAGGGAAATGGGATGCAGTGACTGAGTGAAATGGGATGCAGTGGCTGACGGTAATGGGATGCAGTGACTGAGTGTAATGGGGTGCAGTGGCTGCGTGAAATGGGATGCAGTGGCTGCATGAAATGGGATGTAGTGACTGAGTGAAATGGGACGCCCAAACTGATGGAAATGGGATGCACTGACTGAGTGAAATGGGACGCAGTGACTGAGGGAAATAGGATGCAGTGACTGACTGTAATGGGATGCAGTGACTGAGTGTAATGTGATGCCGTGACTGTGGGGAATTGGGTGTGGTGATGATCGAAATGGATTCACTGTTGCAGTTGAATAGGATTCACTGTCTCCGTTAGAATGGATGCAGTGACTGAGTGTAATGGGATGCAGTGACTGAGTGTAATGGGATGCAGTGACTGAAGGAAATGGGATGCAGTGACTGATGGAAATGGGATGCAGTGCCTGAGTGATATGGGATGCTGAGACTGAGTGAAATGGGATGCATTGACTGATTGAAATGAGATGCAGTGACTGACTGAAATGGGATGCAGTGACTGACTGACATGGGAGGCAGTGACTGCGTGAAGTGGGACGCCGTGACTGAGTGAAATGGGACGCCGTGACTGAGTGAAATGGGACGCCGTGACTGAGTGTAATGGGATGCAGTGACTGAGGGAAATAGGATGCAGTGACTGAGTGAAATGAGCTGCAATGACTGTGTGAAGTGGGATGCAGTGACTGATGGAGATTAAATGCAGTGTCTGATGCAAATGGGATGCACGGACTGAGTGAAATGGGATGCACTGACTGAGGGAAATGGGATGCACTGACTGAGGGAAATGGGATGCACTGACTGAGGGAAATGGGATGCACTGACTGATGGAAATGGGATGCAGTGACTGAGGGAAATGGGATGCAGTTACTGAGGGAAATAGGATGCAGTGACTTTTGGAAATGGGATGCAGTGAGTGATGGAAATGGGAGGCAGTGATTGAATGAAATGGGTGCAAGTGACCGTGGAGATGGGATGCAGTGACTTGGGGAAAGGAGATGCAGTGACTGTGGAAACGGGAAGCTGTGACTGAGGGTAACGGGTTGCAGTGGCGAAGTGAAATGGGACGCCGTGTCTCTGTGAAATGTGATGCGGAGACTGTGGGGAAATGGATGCAGTGACTGAATGAAATGGGATGCAGTGACTGAGTGAAATGTGATGCATTGACTGATGGAAAGGAGATGCCGTCCCTGTGGGAAATGGCATGCAGTGACTGAGTGAAATGGGAAGCTGTGAATGAGTGAAATGGGATGCCGTGACTGAGGGTAATTGGATGCCGTGACTGAGGGTAATTGGATGCCGTGACTGAGGGTAATGTGATGCAGTGACTGAGTGAAATGGGGTGCAGTGACTGAGTGAAATGGGATGCGGTGACTGAGGGAAATGGGATGCGGTGACTGAGGGAAATGGAATGCGGTGACTGTCGGGAATCAGGTGCGGTGACTGATGGAAATGGATGCACTGTCTCAGTTGAATAGGATTCAACGTCTCCATTAAATAGGATGCAGTGACTGAGTCAAATGGGATGCAGTGACTGAGTGAAAAAGGATGCAATGACTGAGTGAAATGGGTTGCAGTGGCTGAGTGAAATGGGATGCAGTGACTGAGGGAAATGAGATGCAGTGACTGAGGGAAAGGAGATGCAGTGACTCTGGGAAATGGAATGCTGTGACTGAGGGTAAGGGGATGCGCCGTTTCAGTTCAATGAGATTCACTGTCTCAGTGAATTGGGATGCTGCGACTGAGGGAAAGCAGATGCAGTGACTGTGGGAAATAGGTTGCAGTGACTGAGGGAAATGGGACGCAGTGACTGAGGGAAATGGGATGCACTGACTGAGTGAACTGGGGTGCAGTGACTGAATGAAATGGGATGCAGTGACTGAGGGGAATGTGATGCAGTTACTGAGGGAAATGGGATGCAGTGACTGAGTGAAATGGGATGCAGTGACTGAGGGGAATGTGATGCAGTTACTGAGGGAAATGGGATGCAGTGACTGAGTGAAATGGGATGCAGTGGCTGAAGGTAATGGGATGCAGTGACTGAGTGTAATGGGGTGCAGTGGCTGAGTGAAATGGGATGCAGTGGCTGCGTGAAATGGGATGTAGTGACTGAGTGAAATGGGACGCCCAGACTGAGGGAAATGGGATGCACTGACTGAGTGAAATGGGACGCAGTGACTGAGGGAAATAGGATGCAGTGACTGACTGTAATGGGATGCAGTGACTGAGTGTAATGTGATGCCGTGACTGTAGGGAATTGGGTGTGGTAATGATCGAAATGGATTCACTGTTGCTGTTGAATAGGATTCACTGTCTCCGTTAGAAGGGATGCAGTGACTGAGTGAAATGGGATGCAGTGACTGAGTGTAATGGGATGCAGTGACTGAAGGAAATTGGATGCAGTGACTGATGGAAATGGGATGCAGTGCCTGAGTGATATGGGATGCTGAGACTGAGTGAAATGGGATGCATTGACTGATTGAAATGAGATGCAGTGACTGACTGAAATGGGATGCAGTGACTGACTGAAATGGGAGGCAGTGACTGTGTGAAGTGGGAGGGAGTGACTGAGTGAAATGGGAGGCAGTGACTGAGTGAAATGGGAGACAGTGACTGAGTGAAATGGGACGCCGTGACTGAGTGAAATGGGACGCCGTGACTGAGTGTAATGGGACGCCGTGACTGAGTGTAATGGGATGTCGTGACTGAGTGAAATGGGATGTCGTGACTGAGTGAAATGGGATGCAGTGACTGAGTGAAATGGGATGCGGTGACTGAGTGAAGTGGGGTGCAGTGGCTGCGTGAAATGGGATGCAGTGACTGAGTGTAATGGGATGCCGTGACTGAGGACAATGAGATGCAGTGACTGAGGGAAATGAGATGCAGTGACTGAGGGGAAGGAGATGCAGTGACTGAGGGGAAGGAGATGCAGTGACTGAGGGGAAGGAGATGCAGTGACTGTGTGAAATGGGTTGCAGTGACTGTCAGAAATGGTTTGCAGTGACTGAGGGAAATGGGACGCAGTGACTGAGTGTAATGGGAAACACTGACTGAGTGAACTGGGACGCAGTGACTGAGGGAAATTGGAAGCAGAGACTGAGTGAAATGTGATGCAGTGACTGAGGGAAATAGGATGCAGTGACTGAGTGTAATGGGACGCAGTGACTCTGGGGACATGGGATGCAGTGACTGTCTGAAATGGGAGGGTGTGACTCACTGAAATGGGAGGGTGTGACTCACTGAAATGGGAGGCAGTGACTCACTGAAATGGGAGGCAGTGACTCACTGAAATGGGAGGCAGTGACTGAGTGAAATGGGATGCAGTGACTGAGTGAAATGGGATGCAGTGACTGAGTGAAATGGGATGCAGTGACTGAGGGGAATGTGATGCAGTTACTGAGGGAAATGGGATGCAGTGACTGAGTGAAATGGGATGCAGTGGCTGACGGTAATGGGATGCAGTGACTGAGTGTAATGGGGTGCAGTGGCTGCGTGAAATGGGATGCAGTGGCTGCATGAAATGGGATGTAGTGACTGAGTGAAATGGGACGCCCAGACTGAGGGAAATGGGATGCACTGACTGAGTGAAATGGGACGCAGTGACTGAGGGAAATAGGGTGCAGTGACTGACTGTAATGGGATGCAGTGACTGAGTGTAATGTGATGCCGTGACTGTGGGAATTGGGTGTGGTGATGATCGAAATGGATTCACTGTTGCAGTTGAACAGGATTCACTGTCTCCGTTAGAAGGGATGCAGTGACTGAGTGAAATGGGATGCAGTGACTGAGTGTAATGGGATGCAGTGACTGCAGGAAATTGGATGCAGCGACTGATGGAAATGGGATGCAGTGCCTGAGTGATATGGGATGCTGAGACTGAGTGAAATGGGATGCATTGACTGATTGAAATGAGATGCAGTGACTGACTGAAATGGGATGCAGTGACTGACTGAAATGGGAGGCAGTGACTGTGTGAAGTGGGAGGCAGTGACTGTGTGAAGTGGGAGGCAGTGACTGTGTGAAATGGGAGGCAGTGACTGAGTGAAATGGGACGCCGTGACTGAGTGAAATGGGACGCCGTGACTGAGTGTAATGGGATGTCGTGACTGATTGAAATGGGATGCAGTGACTGAGTGAAATGGGATGCGGTGACTGAGTGAAGTGGGGTGCAGTGGCTGCGTGAAATGGGATGCAGTGACTGAGGGAAATAGGATGCAGTGACTGAGGGGAAGGAGATGCAGTGACTGAGGGGAAGGAGATGCAGTGACTGTGTGAAATGGGTTGCAGTGACTGTCAGAAATGGTTTGCAGTGACTGAGGGAAATGGGACGCAGTGACTGAGTGTAATGGGAAACACTGACTGAGTGAACTGGGACGCAGTGACTGAGGGAAATTGGAAGCAGAGACTGAGTGAAATGTGATGCAGTGACTGAGGGAAATAGGATGCAGTGACTGAGTGTAATGGGACGCAGTGACTCTGGGGACATGGGATGCAGTGACTGTCTGAAATGGGAGGGTGTGACTCACTGAAATGGGAGGGTGTGACTCACTGAAATGGGAGGGTGTGACTCACTGAAATGGGAGGGTGTGACTCACTGAAATGGGAGGCAGTGACTCACTGAAATGGGAGGCAGTGACTCACTGAAATGGGAGGCAGTGACTCACTGAAATGGGAGGCAGTGACTGAGTGAAATGGGATGCAGTCACTGAGTGAAATGGGATGCAGTGACTGACGTAATGGGAAGGAGTGAATGAGGTAATAGGGATGCAGTGCCTGACGGGCCTTGGGGTGCAGTGACTGAGTGAAGTGGGATGCAGTGACTGAGGGAAGTGGGATGTAGTGACTGAGGGAAGTGGGATGTAGTGACTAATGGAATTGGAGCGCAGTGACCGCATCAGATTTGGAACTGGGTCATGAGCCTGGCCAGGTGTTAGATTTGGAAGTAGGTGATCACCTTGGTGATAGCGATCACAATTCTAAGATAATAAACTGCCAACCTCAGCGATCACAATTCTGTTATGTTTACTTTAGTGAAGGAAAGGTAGAGGTGTACACCACTGGGCAAGAGTTATCTGGGGGAAAGGCAATTCCGATGAGATTTGGCAAGATTTTGGGAGCATAGGATGGGGAAGGAAACTGCAAGGGATGGGCACAATAGAAATGTAGAGCTTATTCAAGGAAAAGTTCCTGTGTATCCTAGATAAGTATGTACCTGTCAGGCCGGGAGGAAGCTGTAGAGCGCGGGAGCCGTGGTTTACGAAGGAAGCGGAATCTCTGGTCAAGAGGAAGCAGAAGGCTTCTGTTACTATAAGATGTGAATGCTCAGTCAGGGTGCTTGAGGGTTACAAGGTAGCCAGGAAAGACCGAAAGAGAGAGCTCAGAAGAGCCAGGAGGAGATTTGAGAAGTTGTTGGCGGATAAGATCAGGGTAAACCGTAAGGTTTTCTATCGGTATTTAAGAAATAAAAGAATGAGAAAAGTAAGATTAGGCCCAATCAAGGATAGTAGTGGGAAGTTGTGTGTGGAGTCAGATGAGATAGGGGAAGCGTGAAATGAATATTTTTCAACAGTATTCACTCTAGAAAACGACAATGTTGTCGAGGAGAATACAGAGATACAGGCTACTGGACTAGGTGGGATTGAGGTTCACAAGGAAGAGGTATTTGAAATCCTACAGAGGGTGAAGACAGCTATGACTCCTGGGCCGGATGGGATTTATCCTCGGATCCTCGGGGAATCCAGGGAGGAGATTGCCGAGCCTTTGGCATTGATCTTTAACTCATCATTGTCTACAGGAATAGTGCCAGATGACTGGAGGATAGCAATTGTGGTTCTCCTGTTCAAGAAGGGGAGTAGAGACAACCCTGGTAATTGTCGGCCAGTGAGCCTTACCTCAGTTGTTGGTAAAGTGTTGGAAAAGGTTCTAAGGGACAGGATTTATAATCATCTAGAAAAGAAGAAATTGATTAGGGATAGTCAGCACAGTTTTGTGAAGGGTAGGTCGTGCCTCACAAACCTTATTGAGTTCTTTGAGAAGGTGACCAAACAGATAGATGAGAGTAAACCGGTTGATGTGGTGTATATGGATTTCAGCAAGGCGTTCGATAAGGTTCCCCATAACAGACTATTGTACAAAATGCAGAGGAATGGAATTGTGGGAGATATAGCAGTTTGGATCGGAAATTGGCCTGCTGAAAGAAGACAGAGGGTGGTAGTTGATGGGAAACGTTCATCCTGGAGACCAGTTTCTGGTGGTACCGCAAGGGTCGGTGTTGGGTCCACTGCTGTTTGTCATTTTTATAAATGACCTGGATGAGGGCAGTGAAGGATGAGTTAGTAAATTTGCAGACAACACTAAGATAGGTGGAGTTGTGGATCGTGACAAAGGATTGGTTGCAGAGAGACACAGATAAGCTGCAGAGCTGGGCTGAGAGGTGGCAAATGGAGTTTAATGCAGACAAGCGTGAGGTGATGCACTTCGGCAGGAGTAACCAGAAGGCAAAGTACAGGGCTAATGGTAAGATTCTTAGTAGTATAGATGAGCGGAGAGATCTCGGTGTCCATGAACACAGATCCTTGAAAGTTGCCACCCAGGTTGACAGGGCTGTTCAGAAGGCATACAGTGTTTTAGCTTTGATTAATAGAGGGATCGAGTTCCGGAACCAAGAGGTTATGGTGAAGCTGTACAAAACTCTGAAGCGGCCGCATTGGAGTATTGTATACAGTTCTGGTCACCGCATTATAAGAAGGATGTGGAAGCTTTGGAAAGGGTGCAGAGGAGATTTACTAGGATGTTGCCTGGTATGGAGGGAAGGTCTTACGAGGAAAGGCTGAGGGTCTTGAGGCTGTCTTCATTAGAGAGAAGAAGGTTGAGGGGTGACTTAATTGAAACATATAAAATAATCAGAGGGTGAGATAGGGTGGATAGGGAGAGCCTTTTTCCTAGGATGGTGATGGCGAGCACGAGGGGGCAGAGCTTTAAATTGAGGGGTGAAAGATACAGGACAGATGTCAGAGGTAGTTTCTTTACTCAGACAGTAGTAAGGGAATGGAACGCTTTGCCTGCAACGGTAGTAGATTCGCCAACTTCAGGTACATTTAAGTGGTCATTGGACAAGCATATGGACGTACATGGAATAGTGCAGGTTAGATGGGCTTGAGATCGGCATGACAGGTCAGCACAAGATCGAGGGCCGAAGGGCCTGTACTCTGCTGTAATGTTCTATGTTCTATCTTCTATGGCTAGCTCTCCCTGTGCTCCGTGTGATTTAACTTCCCTACTGGACTACTGTGAGGAACCTTCTTGAACGCCTTACTGAAACCCATATACGTCCATGTTTCTGCCTCAATCAATGCTCTTCATTACTACTTTAAAAAACTCATTCAAATTACATGAGTTATGATTTCCTGTGCACATGTGTCCTCGGATCGCATGGACTGTTTCCTGTTCTAACAGTCTTCAAATGGGGAATCTTGTTAAAAGCTCTGCTGAAGCCCAAGTAGACTGTGTCAAATGCATTGCCCTCATCCACACACCTAGTTAGCTCTTCAGTCATAGATTCATAGAGTCATACAGCACAGAATCAGGACCCTCAGTCCTAATCATCTGTACTGATCAGGTGTCCCAAACTTAACCGGTCCCATTTGCCTGCGTTTGGTATCCGTCTAAACCTTTCCTCATTGTGTACCTGTCCAAATGTCTTTTAAATACAGAAATTTTATCTGCCTCTACCACGTCTGTTGGCAGCTCATTGCATTCACGCACCACCCTCTGTGTGGGAAAAGTTGCCGGTCGGGTCACTTTTAAATCTTTCCCCTTTCACATTTGAACCTACTCCCTTCTAGCTTTGGACTCCCCTACCTTGGTTATTCCCCTTATCAATGCCCATCATGATTTTTTACACCTCTGGAAAGTCACCCCTTCATCTCCGATACTCCAGGGAAAAAGTCCGAGCCTATCCACCACTCCTCGTAAACCCTCCAGTCCCGGCAATGACCTTTTGTAATTATTTTTGCACTCTGTATAGTTTAACAGCATTCTTCCTACGGCAGGGTAACCAGAATTCACTGAAGTATTATGACATAGAACATAGAACATTACAGCGCAGTACAGGCCCTTCAGCCCTCGATGTTGCGCCAACCTGTGAATCCAACCTGAAGCCCATCTAACCGACACTATTCCATTACCATCCATATATTTAGCAATGTTCATTTAAATGCCCTTAAACTTGGCAATCTACTCCTGTTGCAGGCAGGGCATTCCGTACCCATACTACTCTCTGAATAAAGAACCTCCCATATCTATCTCCCCTCAATTTAAACCTATCTCCACTCGTGCTCACCATCACCATCGAGGAAAAAGACTATCGCTGTCCACCTATCTAATCCTCTGATTATCTTGTATGTCTCTATTAAGTTGCCTCTTCACCTTCTTCTGACAAAAACAGCCTCAAGTCCCGAAGCTTTTCCTCATAAGACCTTCCTTCCACACCAGACAAGATCCTAATAAACCCCCTCCAAATCCTTCCGATAATGTGGCGATCAGAACTGTACGCAATAGTCCAAGCGCGGCCGCACCAGTGTTTTGTACAGCTGCAACATGACCTCATGGCTCCGAAACTCAATCTCTGTACCAATAAAACCTAACACACCGTACGCCTTCTGAACAAGCCTATCAATCTGCGTGGCAACTTTCAGGGATCTACGCACATGGACACCGAGATCTCTCTGCTCATCCACACCACCAAGATTCTGGGCAGCACAGTGGCTCAGTGGTTCGCACTGCAGCCTCGGGCAATTGTCTGTGCGAAGTTTGCACGTTCTCCCCGTGTCTGCTTGCATTTCCTCCTGGTGATCCGGTTAAGGCAGATAAGGGAGGGGAGGGGAATATGTGTCTGGTGGCGGCATCCTGCTGGTGGTGGTGGAAATGGTGCCTGAGGTTGGTATGGATGTGGGTATGTGGGTTGATAGGTAAGGTCAAGTGGAACCTTATTGCTATCTTGGGAGGGAAGAGAAAAGGTGAGGGCAAAAGTGCTGGGTTGGACACAGTTGAGGGCCCTGTCGACCACGGAGCCGGAGAATCCTCAGTTGAGGAAGAAGATGGACATTTTGGAGGCTCCCTTGTTGATGTTGGCCTCATGAGAACATGTTCGATGGAGATGGAGGAAGTGAGAGAAGAGGTTGGAGTCTTTACAGAAAGTGGGGTGTGAGGATATATAGACCAGGTAGCTGTGAGAGTCAGAGAGTTTGTAATGGGTATTAGTGCGAAGCCTACCCCCAGGAATGGAAGCAGAAATGTTGAGGAAGGGAAGGGTAGAGTCAGAGGTAGAGCAGGTGAAAGTGAGGGCAGGACGGAAATTGGAGGCGAAGTTGATGAAGTTTTCCAATTTCAGACAAGAGAGAGAAGCAGCCGGATGATATCATTGATGTATCGGAGAAAGTGTTGTGGGTGGGAATGTTCCACGTACCCCGTGAAGAGACAGGTTTAACTCGGGCCCACGCAGGTGCCCGGAGCTGCTCCTCTTACCCGAAGAAAATGAGAGGAGTTAAACAACAAGTTGTTGAGGGTGAGGATGAGGTCGACCAAGTGGAGGAGGGTGGTGGTGGGAGGGGCATGTACAGGTCTTTGCTCCAAGAAGAAGGGGACAGCCCTAAGAACCTCCTGGTGGGGAATGGATGTGGAAAGGAATTACACGTTCATGGTAAAGAGGACGCAGCTGGAACCGGCAAACTGATGTTTTTAAAACTGCGTAAAATGTCAGAGTATTTCTGGATGTACGTGGGCAGTGCTTGGACCAGGGGACAGAAGATTGAGTCAAGGTCGGAAGAGATGAGTTCTTTGGGGCAGGAACAGGCTGAAACAATGGGTCTGCCAGGACAGTCTCATTTGTGGATTTTTAGGGGGATGTAGGGGCAACCTGTGGGGAGCTGTGGCCTTTCAGCTTGGAAACAGAGGGGGAAGATCACCAGATAGACCAAGATCAGTTACTGTAGTAGATACAATGGCCCGGTGCGGTCATGGTCCAGGAGAAGTCGGAGGAGGTATCTGAGAGCTGGCGCTCAGCCTCTGCAAGGTAGACTTCAGCTCACCAGACCACAACAGCACCACCTTATCGGCAGGCTTAATAACAAAGTCAGGGTGAGATATGAGTGCGTGGAGGGCAGTCAGTTGGGCAGGACGTAGGTTGGGTTTGGTGCAGGGAACAGAGAAATTGAGGTGATAGCACGTCGACAGTTCTCAATGAACAGATTGAGTGCACCTGCATCCCCACCTTAACAATTCTGCACTGAGGGGTGCCATTAACTGTATATTTTTCTGTAATAGTTGATTTCCCAAAGTGGAGCATCTCACATTTAATGGATTAAAATCCACTTGCCATTTCTGCAACTGATCTGTATCCTTTTATGACGTCTACACTCCTCCTGATTCTCCCAATCATTCTATTGTCTGCAAACTTGCTAACCCATACATCTATATTTTCACCTCAGTCATTTTGTATAGACCACAAACAGCAGAGGTCCCAGCACAGATCCCTGCGGAACACCAATCGTCCTGGATCTACAGCCTGAAAAGCACCATTCCACCTCTTGCCTCTGTCTTCTCTGGGCAAGCCAGTTGTGAATCCAAGCATCCAAGCCACCATTGACTCGGTGCATCTTAATTTTCTGGATGATCCTATCATGAGGCACCTTGTTGAAAGTATTGCTAAAATCCATGTCAACAATATCCACTGCTCTACCTTCATTGATCACATTCGTCACCTCCTCAAAAAATTCAGTCAAGTTAGGAAGACATGACCTGCCCTGCACAAAGCCATGCTGACTGTCCCGAATGAGGCCATGCTGTTCCAAATACAGATAAATACAATCCCTAAGAATTCTCTCCAATAGCTTCCAATGAACGATGAGAAACTCGCTAGTCGAGAGTTTCCTGGATTGACCCTATTTCCCTTCTTGAACAGAAGAAGAACATTTAGCAACTTGCTAATCCTCCAGTACCCCTCCAGTGGCTACCAAGGATACAAAGATATTGCTGAATGCCCCGACAATCTCTTCTCTCACCTCGCTCAAAAACCTTGAGGAGATACCATTGGGTCCTGAGGACTTATCCACCTTAATGCTCTTTCTTGATTTCAAAATGCTGTTATCACATGAGCATGCTCCACACAAATCCCACTATCCTCCACACCCTTCGCCTGAGTGAATAGTGATGCACGGACTTAATTTAGGATCTTGCCCACATCCTCTGCTTCCAAACACAAGTTCCCTCCTTTATCCTGAATGGTCGTACCTTCTTGCTATTTATCCCCTTGTTTTCGATGTATGCACAGAATGCCTTGGGATTTCCTTCAACCCTCCTTGCCAAGGTCATTTGATCGCCTTTCTTTTTCTGCTTTCTTTATGTCAGCCCTGTTCGATTTTAGCTTCCTAAACCTGACATATTTTTGTTTTTCCCTTTTGACTAACTTCACAACCTCCCCAATTATCCAAGGGTCTTTTACCTTGCCATCGTTGTCCTTCCTCCTTCCTGATCCTAAACTCATAAGCAGGCCTTTAAACAATTCCCATATGGCAAATGTGACAGCTCCTCCCAATTAACACTCCCCAGCTCCTACCTAAAATTGATATAATTTACTCTCCCCCAAGGTCCTGACTTATCCTTCTTCATAGCAATCTTAAAATTTAAGGAGTTGTGATCACTATTTCCAAAATGCTTTCCCACCCTTCTCACCAGTTACCTGACCAGGACAAAGTCCAGTATGGCCCATCTTCTCTCCACATACTGTGTCAAGAAACTCTCTTGGATAGACTTAACAAATTCAGCCTCATTTAAACTCTTGTTTTAAGGGAGTCCCAGTCAATACCGTGGAGGTTAAATTCACTGACTGTGACAACTCTGACTTATTGCATTGTTTCAAAAGCTGCCTACATATTTGTTCCTCAGTGTGTCAGTGGCAAAAGGGGAGCAGGCTATTAGTTTAATCTGATCAGAGTGATTGTGTCTATCTTATTTTTTAAAGCTACCTCTGTTGCCTCAGTGGGCAAGCCCTCCAGAATGTCCTTTCTAGGTACAGATGCAACATTTCCCACAGGTTAGGAGAGCACCTCCTTCTTTTATCTTCCCCTCTATCTTGTCTAAAGCAATGAAACCCTGGAACATTGAGCACCCAGTCCGGTCTCTGTCTCAACCAAGCCTCTGTAATGGCCTCAACATCAGAGTCCCGTGTACTGATCCAGGCTCTAAGCTCATCTGCCTTACCTGTAATACTCCTGGCAGTGAAATAAACATATTTCAGCTTGTTCATGCCATCATGTTCATGTACCTGTCTCTGACTGCCATTCTTTTCTGATTTATTGGTCCTAGCATGTACCTGCCATCAATTCATCTACTTGCTGACCTGCTGCTCTGGTTCCCAGCTGCCTGCCAGTCTTTAAATCCTCCCAAGTAGCACTAGCAAACCTCCCTGTGAGGGTATTTGTTCCCGTTCAGTTTAGGTGCAACCCATCCCTCTTACACAGGTCACCCCTTGCCCAAGAAGCGGTCGCAATTATCCATGAACCTGAAAGCCTGCCCCCAGTACCAGCTCCTTAACCAATGCATTCATCTCACCTATCTTTCTCTGACTTAACTCACTAACATGTGGCACTCGTGGCAACCCATAAATTATTACCCTCGAGGTCCTGCCTTTCAGCCTCTTTGCTAACTCCTTGTACACAGTCCACAGGATCTCATCCCTCTTTCTACCTACGTCATTGGTACCAATGTGCACAATGGCCTCTGGCTGCTCACCCTCCCCCTTAAGAATTTCTTGCAACCACTCAGAGATGTCCTTGACCTTGGTACCAGGGAAGCAACACACAGCCCTGGTATCTCAAATGTGGCTACAGAAACTATGCCCCCAACGAATGAGTCTCCAACCACGATCACTCACTTGGATTTGCCTGACCCTGTCCCACAGCAGGGCGGTTTGTACCACGGACCTGGCAGCTGCAGATTATATAACCGTTCCAGTTTAGTTTTAGATCAGTGTTAACCTTGATTAAGTGGATAGCCAAGCACCTCAGTGGGCGACAGTACAGGAGAATTAAATTCTTAAGCTCACGGATTCTGTGAGAGTCAAAGACAAGCACTGAATTGTTCTAACCTCATTTCCAACACCTGGTCGATTACCCTGTATGGCTTGGATAACACTTGCACATTTAAAAAAATGTAAGGATGATGTGAGAGTAAGGACATGGAATTTTGTGATATGGTCATATTCGCTCTTGTTGGAGCTGATTGCTGCTTAGCACTTGTATGGTGCAAATGTTACTTATCCTTTGTCAGGCCAAGCCTGATCGTTGTCCAAGTCTCACTGTATTTTCTCATCGTTGACTTCACTGTTGGAAAAGTCATGAATTCTGCTGGACACCTGGACAATATTCAATGAACGTTCATGTCTCCACTTTGGTTCAAATGAAGACATGACTTCAACCAGTGCAGGTATCCAGTGAATGCCACTGACTCAATTTTCTATTTCTCTGCTTAACACCACATTCAATCAGAAGTTGCCAGGGTGGAAATGACAGATTGCACTTTCCTTCCTTTTCAAGCTCAGGATCTCTGATCATATTTGTGGTAAATCCTGAACGAGGTTACGAGAAGTGTGGCATGACGAAAAGTAAACTGAACCTTAGTGTGCAGCTGTTTGACAGCACTGTCATCCAGATGTTGCATTACTTTGCTGATGATTGAGAATACATTGAGGTCATAATTGGTCAGGACAATTTGTCTGCCGATTGCGTGATAGGTCATCTTTCTCTGAAATGTGAGTGTTGCAAGTGTTTAAAAATGTACTGGAAAACATTTACTGTTGGTGTGGCGACCTTGGGGCACATTGTTCCAGTACAGTTTGTGGGATGCTGCCAGGTGCCATGGCATTTGCAGTATCCGGAACATTCAGTCTTGTCATTGCATGAAATAATTTGAATTGCGTGTAAGTTAAGATCTGTGATGCCTCCTCAGGATGAGGGCAAGAAGATCATCCAGACTGGTGAATGGTTTCATCTGCTCCTTCACCTTTTGTTCAGAACATCTTGTAATAACTGCCATGTAGCCTGATGAGAAACTAAAGCTCACCTTGATTCATTTGCATTTGAAGGTGCCTATTTTTCCCAAACAAAAGGACCCATCACTGAGCGGAAAGTATGGAGAATGTTATAGACATCAGTGGTGAGATAATGCTGGATCTTGACCAGCAAAACCATTGTTGTGTTGGTGAAATGCAAACAAAAATCTATATGATGTAAACTTTATTCTCAGCTAATCCCTTTCTCAAATGACAGATTCTGATGTTGGTTCCTGGAAAGCCTCCATTGTTGGAGGACGAGAAGCCGTATCCAATTGAAGCAGCACAGGCTTCTGCGATGACTGTGGAAACCACTGCTTATGCCTTGCTTCAAGCATTGTCAAGGAATGATATTGACTATACAACACCGATTGCGAGGTGGCTAACGATACAACAGAACTATGGTGGTGGATTTCACTCGACGCAGGTAAATGCTTGAGATCACAACAGCAGGCATTCAGATATTTCCATGGATCATGTTACTAACTGGTGGTTGTTGCAGTTTGCAATCAAACTGGGCACTGCATTTTCATCTGCAGGTTTGGTGCATTGGCACAAATTCCAGTTCTTCAGTGGTGTTAATCCTTGGTTAAATTCTTACATGCACTTTGACTGTGCATCACTTTTCCTTTTGGCATTGTCCTTGAAAAGTACCTGTTTCTGTAAACCTTCACTTAGTTGTCGTAGGATCATTGAGGGACAGCATAATAGAGTGCTATGGCAATGGAACAGACCCTTCAGCAAATTGTATGTGCCCTCACAAGATGCAAGTCCCGAACTATTCTCATCACATTTCCCAGCTCTCGACCCAGAGCCTTGTATGCCTTGGCATCGCAAATGCCCAATCAAAGACTTGTTAAATGTTATCATGCTTTCTGACTCTACCACCCACACAGTCGGTGCGTTCCACATTCTCACCACAGTTTGGGTGCAAAAACAAGTAAGTTTCCTCAAGAGATAGTAGGAACTTGCCAATGCTGGAGAATCTGAGAGAGCAAGGTGTCGAACTGGATGAACACAGCGGGCCGAGCAGCATCAGAGAAGCAAGAAAGCTGACGTTTCGGGTCGAGACCCTTCTTCAAAAATGGGGGAGGAGAAGGGGATTCTGAAAAAAATAGGGAGAAGTGGGGAGGCAGATAGAAGATTGGTAAAGGAGAAGTTAGGTGAACTGTCCTGTGCTGTCCACTCACTGTCCCCTGCTCCAGAATCATAGAATAAGAGAATTCTCCAGAATTAGACTATAAGGCCATGAGACATAGGAGTGGAGGTAAGGCCATTCGCCCCATCAAGTCCACTCCACCATTTAAATCATGGCTGATGGGCATTTTTACACCACTTCCCTGCACTCTCCGCGTAGCCCTTGATTCCTTTTGAGATCAAGAATTTGTCGATCTCTGCCTTGAAGGCGTCCCACATCCCGGCCTGCACTGCACTCTGCGGCAATGAATTCCACAAGCCCATCACTTTCTGCCTGAAGAAATGTCGTCTGATTTCAGTTTTAAATTGAACCCCTCGAATTTTAAGGCTGTGCCCACGGGTCCTCGTCTCCCCTGCTAACGGAAACAACCTCCTAGCGTCCACCTCTTCTAAACCATACATTATCTTGTAAGTTTTTATTAGTTCTCCCCTCAACCTTCTAAACTGTAGTGAGTACAATCCCAGGATCCTTAGCCATTCATCGTAGGTGAAGCCTACCATTCCAGGGATCATCTGTGTGAATTGAACAAGCACTTCATTCCATTGTGTCTGTAACCACTGAAGCCACACTAAGTTCACATTCGGCTCATGTTTTAGCAATAGGCCCGTTGCCTTGAATGTTATTTCATTTTAAGTGCTGTACCAACCCTTTTTCTTTAATGTGAAAAGATTATCCACCACCTCAACTAAAGTCCCAGACAATGAATTCCAAACCCCCAGCACCTTCTGGGTGTCTTTTCTTTCCTGAAATTCCTTCTGAGCCTTTTAGCTTAAATGTATGTATCTCTTCCCCCCCCCCCCCCCCCCCCCGACCTCCCACCCCATGAATGGTCGTTCTGCTTCCCTCGCCAAGACCCATCAGAATGCAGACCATTTTTTCAGGACCTTCTTTAACCTTCCCTATTCGGAAGAAAACAAGCCAACCTTATCCAGATAAAACAGTGATGCTGCCTGGCCTGCAGTGTTCCTCCAGCTCCACGCTGTGTTATCTCAGACTCCAGCATTGACAGTTCCTGTTATCTCAAACTTATCCAGACTCTCCATCGAGTTAAAATGCTTCACTCCCTCAGAACATCCTGATGAATGTCCTCCACACATGCTCAAATGCAATCACCTCTTTTCTATAATGAAGAGACCATTAGAACATAGAGCATTACAGCGCAGTACAGGCCGTTCGCCCCTCGATGTTGTGCCGACCTGTCATGCCGATCTGAAGCCCATCTAACCTACACTATTCCATGTACGTCCATGTGCTCATCCAATGACGACTTAAATGTACCGAAAGTTGGCGAATCTACTACCGTTGCAAGCAAAGCATTCCATTCCCTTACTACTCTCTGAGTAAAGAAACCGCAATGTCCAGTTTAGAATAACAAGCTCACAAGAGAGATGACCTGGTTTTAGATATCACTCGGGGCCACAGACTCGGAGACAAAGCAAGACGACTCTGCGATTTGATGCAGAAACTGCTGACACTCCGAAGCCTGCAGCCCTCCTCCAATTCTCAAGTCAGAAGTGTGCCAATGACGGTGCAGATCCAACAACACTGAAAACAATCTTGAGTCTAGGCCAAAGCAGCCCCTTGATTGGCACCGTATCCATTCTCTCCACAGCCAACTCCAAGAGACAATAATGTGTCCCTGTACAAGATGCACTGCCACATTTTTTACCCACTATTCTGACACACACCTTTCCAGACTTAGAAAACTCATCTTCAAGGGCAAGGACATCAGACATGGTAGCACTAACCCCAGTAAAAATCACCTCCAAGCTACTCACAAACTTAATTGGAAATGAATGGTTGTTACTGAGTCAATCTTTGTAATCTCTTTTGGTACAGCATTGTGGGTCTCTGGACAGCAACATGAAGCTGTTCAAGAAGTCAGTTCATGCTGGACAATCAGCAACAGCTATGTCTCATTAAAGAATAAATAAATCGGAAAGAAATCCATCTGAGAGTCACAGGCAAATGGGTACTTTTTTTGTTCACTCAGCAGATTGTGGGCTATTACCAATTTTGAAAATGACAAATGAAGCTTTTGTTTGGGTGGGTATTGACAGCAGCTGCCCCCAAAATAAAAAGAAAATGGGAACTGCAGATGCTGGAGAATCCAAGATAACAAAGTGTGGAGCTGGATGAACACAGCAGGCCAAGCAGCATCTCAGGAACACAAAAGCTGACATTTCGGGCAGAGACCCTTCATCAGAAAAGAGGGAGGAGGAGACAGTTCTGAAATAAACAGGGAGAGGGGGAAGGCAGATTGAAGATGGACAGAGGGGAAGATAGGTGCAGAGGAGACAGACGAGCAATAAGGAAGGAGAGGATCAAATATGAAGGTAGGCTAGCTAGTCATATTAGAAATCACAGTGAAAGCTTCTTTCAATACATAAGAAACAAACATGAGGCAAAAGTAGACAGTGGGCCGCTCCAAATTGATGCTGGAAGGCTGGTGATGGGAGATAAGGAAGTAGCTGAAGGACTTAATAAGTACTTTGCGTCAGTCTTCACAGTGGAAGACATGAGTAGTATGCCAACACTTAGGGAGAGTCAGGGGGCAAAGTTGAGTACGGTAGGCATTACAAAAGAGAAAGTGCTAGAAAAGCTAAAAGGTCTAAAAATTGCTAAATCTCCTGGCCCCGAAGGGCTACATCCTAGAGTTCTGAGGAAGGTGGCTGAGGAAATAGCAGAGGCTTTGGATGTGATCTTTCAAAAGTCCCTGGAGTCAGGGTAAGTCCCAGATGATTGGAAAATTGATGTTGTAACCCCCTTGTTTAAGAAAGAATCAAGGCAAAAGATGGAAAATTACAGGCCGATTAACCTGACTTCGGTAGTTAATAAAATTCTTGAATCATTGTCAAGGATGAGATTTTGAAATTCCTGGAAGTGCAGGGTCAGATTAGAACAAGTCAGCATGGATGTAGTAAGGGGAGGTCGTGCCTGCCAAACCTGTTAGAATTCTTTGAAGAGGTAACAAGTATGTTAGCCCAGGGAAACCCAGTGGATGTTATCTATCTAGACTTCCAAAAGGCCTTACGTAAGTGTCTCACGGGAGGCTGCTGAGCAAGGTGAGGGCCCATGGTGTTCGAGATGAGCTACTGGCTTGGATTGAGGATTGGCTGTCTGATAGAAGGCAGAGAGTTGGGATAAAAGGCTGTTTTTCGGCATGGCAACCGGTGACGATTGGTGTCGCAGGTTTCGGTGTCGGGGTCGCAGCTGTACACCTTACGTATTGATGATCTGGATGAAGGGACCGGGGTCATTCTGGCGAAGTTTTCCGATGATACGAAGATAGGTGGACAGGCAGGTAGTACTGAGGAGGTGGAGAAGCGGCAGAAAGAGTTAGACAGTTTAGGAGAGTGGTCCAGGAAATGGCTGATGAAATTCAATGTGGGGTTTTGCACTTTGGTAAAAAGAATACGGGCATGGACTATTTTCTAAATGGTGAGAAAATTCGTAAAGCTCAAGTACAAAGGAATCTAGAAGCGTTGGTCCAGGATTCTCTCCAGGTTAACTTGCAGGTAGAGTCCGTAATTAAGAAAGCGAATGTAATGTTGTCCTTTATCGCAAGAGGGTTGGAATATAAAAGCAGCGATGTGCTTCTGAGGCTTTATAAAGCTCCAGTTAGGCCCCATTTAGAATACCGTGTCCAATTTTGAGCCCCACACCTCAGAAAGGACATACTAGCCCTGGAGCGTGTCCAGCGGAGATTCACACGGATGATCCCTGGAGTGGTAGGTTTGACATACGATGAACGGCTAAGGATCCTGGGATTGTACTCATCAGAGTTTAGAAGGTTGAGGGGAGATCTAATAGAAACTTACAACATAATGTCTGCCTCAGAAGGGGTGGACGCTAGGAAGTTGTTTCCGTGAGGCCGGGAGACTAGGACCCGTGGGCACAGCCTTAAAATTGGAGGGGGTAAATTTGAAACGGAAATCAGATGACAATTGTAAAGCCAGAGAGTGGCGGGCTTGTGGAAATCATTGCCATGGAGTGCAGTCGGGGCCAGGACGTTGGATGCCTTCGAGGCAGAGATCGACTAATTCTTGATCTCACGAGGAATCAAGGGCAACGGGGAGAGTTCAGGGAAGTGAAGTTGAAATGCCCCTGAGCCATGATTTAAATGGTTGAGTGGACTTGATGGGCCGAATGGCCCTACTTCTGGTCTTAAGTAAAAGGGGCGGACATGAAGCCAGTAGAGGTGAGTGTGGGTGTGGAGGTAGGGAGGGGTTAGGTCAGTCTGGGGAGGACGGACAGGTCAAGGGGGCGGGAAGAGGTTTGGAGGTCGGGAATGGGGGTTTGGCTTGAGCTGGGAGGAGGGGATCGGTCAGAGGAAGAACAGATTAGGGGACGAGCTGGGCTGGTTTTGGGATGCAGTGGTGGGAGAGGAGATTTTGGAGCTTGTGAAATCCACGTTGATAGCATTGGTCTGCAGAGCTCCCAAGGCTCAGTTAAGGAAGGACAATAAACACTGGCCAGTCAGTCATACATCCAGCAAAAAAAGTTTATTTTTTTTTTAAAAAAGGATGCACCTGTTAATCAAGTGGCAAAGCATTATCGAGTTTTGAGAAGATTTGTAGCTCAGGGTTGAGGTTCTGGATGTAAGATTGCTCACTGAGCTGGAAGGTTAGTTTGCAGACGTTTCGGCACCATTCCGGGTAAAATCTTCAGGGAGCATCCGGGGAAGCGCTGGAGTTAGGTCCCGCCTTCTCTTTAAGTGTTCCGGTTTCCTTGGGTTGGTGATGTCATTTCCGGTTCCTTTTCTCAGAGGATGGGAAGGGGATTTTGCGCCAACGTGTTCTCCCGAGTGTAGTTTGTGTGTGGCATGAACTGCCAGAGGAGTGACAGAGGCTGTTATACTCACAGTATTGAGAAGTCACCTGCAGGGACACATGAATAGGAAGGGGCTGGAGGGATATGGGCTCCAGGCTGGCAAACAGAACTAGTCAGTTACGGTGTCTGGTCGGCCTGGAGGAGTTGGACTGAAGGGTCTGTTTCCCTGCTGTACAACTCGACGACTCTGTCTCTCTCTCTCCTATTTTCTCCAAACTCACCCCCCGCCACACACACAATCTCTGTCTCTCCATCTCTCTGTGTGTGCCTCACTCTATGTCTCTGTCTCTCTCTGTCGTCTTGTCTCTGCCACCTCGCTGTGCACTTCTGTCTCTCTCCTCTCTACTCTCTCACTCTGTCTCTTTGGTCTCTGTGTGCGCCCCTCTCTATCTCTCGTCTTGTATCTGGCTCCCTCTGTGTGTGCTTCTGCCGTTCTCTCTCCCCTGTCTCCCCTGTCTCTCCGTCTCTCCCTGTGAACCTCTCTCTGTCCCCTCTCCCCCGCCCCCCTGTGTCTCTCTTCCTCTCTATCCGAGCCTCTCCACCCGCTCAGCAGGGAGCATTGTGAGTTTTTTTGAACGAAGTTTAAAAATCTCTATTTAAACCCAACCCATCCGCAATCAGACTGCATTTCTAATCCCCTCTCTCTCTCTCTCTCACACACACACACACACACACACACACAGAGTCTGTTTCTTTCTCCCTCTCAGTAAATCCCCTTCCTCTCCTGTTCCTACTCACGCCTTTCCCCCGCTCTCCGTCGGCGACGAGTCCGCTGTCTGGATCCCTTTTCCCAGGAGGGTTCTGAGGACCCAGCTGTTCGGCAGCGGGGATCATCGCACCACGCTCCCGGACCCCTACAACCTCATGTTCTCCAGCGGCCTCCAGCATGACCACTGGGCTGGGAGCAGGCATCCGGGCTGCTGGAACGCTCGCTGCTCAGTGGCTCGGCCCTGCGTCGGGAGCGGGGATCCAAGGTGGGAGAAGGCCTCTTCACCCGGCGCCTGGGCACAGCTGCCTGGCACCGAGCCCGCGCTCCCCGAGCATCCGGCCACGGGTCCGCGACGCCTTCCGTAGCTGAGCAGCCTACAACTATGTCCTACTGCAAGGTAAGCTGGGGGTGGTGGTTTGGGGTGAAGGGAGGATTGGGGACATGAGCACGGTCCCTGTTTCACATCGTGCGCCGCTCCTATCCCAAAGCGAGGGGTTGGGAATGGATGTTTTGGGGGTGAGAATTCCCCTCCCCGGGTGAGGGGAAGGCTGGGGACATTGGGAGGGTGTCTATTATCCAGCCTTGCGCGGGTTTCCGTAGCCGACCAGCCTGCAGCTCTCGTACCACATGGTAAAGGGCAGGAGGCGGATGGGATGGGGTCGGGGTTGGAGGATAGCCGTCCTGGAAGTGAGTGGACATGGGGACAGTCACTATTGTACAGCCCAGTGACTGAGTGGCTGACAGCTACTGCAAAAGGGTCGGATTAGGAGAGGGGTGTTGTAGGGAGGTTTGGGGTCATGGGCAGCGCCGCTTTCTGCAGCCGAACAGCCATTGCCACAAGATTGGATGGGAGGAGGTGTTTGAGGAGCGAAGGGATGCCCCCTCCCCCTGCCGCTGTGGGAAGTAGGATCTTTATCGCACAGCCCTCCGTAGTCAAATAGCACCCCGGCAACAAGGTGAGAAGGCAGGAGGGGCTCCCGGGGATGAGGGAAGGACACAACCACTGTCAGTATAAGGTTAGGGGGTGATCATACCCCTTCCTGGGGCTGAGGGGAGCTCCTGATGCCAAGCGAACAGCCGAGATGGAGCCGCAGCTCTCCGACCTCAAGGGGACCCTGTCTCAGAGGCTGGAGCATTTCCAGCCGGAGCTCTGAGGGAAAGGGTCATCGCACCCAAAACGCTACCTCGGGACTTTTTCTTCACAGATGCTGAGCATTTCCAGCAACTTGTGTTTGCATTTCCAACCGGAGGTGGGTTTGTGGAGAGACACCATGGGACGGGAATGGGTGTGGGGTTTGATGGGGCAGTCACAGAGACTGTCGAGAGAGAGAGAGGCAACCCCTGCGTCAGGGTTTGGAAAATCTCCGGCAGTTCTTCATTTCTCTCTCAGCCGAAGGCGCTGCGTGCTTTGGTTTCCTTTCCTCTTGTACTCTCTGTGAATAAAGCCAGAGTGAGTTTGTGGGCGGAGAGAGAGAGAGAAGGGACAGAAAGATGGAAATAAGGGAACATGACAAGGGAGTGAAATTAGAGCCAGCAGAGGTGAGAGAGGGGGAGAGAATCAGAGGGAAGGAGGAAGAGCAAGAAAACACAAACAAAGGACAATGGGGGGTATCAAGGTGTTGATGTGGATGAACACAGCAGGACAAGCAGCATCAGAGACGCAGGGAAGCTGATGTCAGAGATGATGGGAACTGCAGATGCTGGAGAATCCAAGATAATAAAATGTGAGGCTGGATGAACACAGCAGGCCCAGCAGCATCTGAGGAGCACAAAAGCTGACGTTTCGGGCCGAGACCCTTCATCAGAGACGGGGATGGGGTGAGGGTTCTGGAATAAAGAGGGAGAGAGGGGGAGGCGGACCGAAGATGGAGAGAAAAGAAGATAGGTGGAGAGAGTATAGGTTGGGAGGTAGGGAGGGGAGAGGTCAGTCCAGGGAAGATGGACAAGTCAAGGAGGTGGGATGAGGTTAGTAGGTAGATGGGGGTGCGGCTTGGGGTGGGAGGAAGGGATGGGTGAGAGGAAGAACAGGTTAGGGAGACAGAGACAGGTTGGACTGGTTTTGGGATGCAGTGGGTGGAGGGGAAGAGCTGGGCTGGTTGTGCGGTGCAGTGGGGGGAGGGGACGAACTGGGCTGGTTTTGGGATGCGGTGGGGGAAGGGGAGATTTTGAAAATCGTGAAGTCCATATTGATACCATTAGGCTGCAGGGTTCCCAGGAGGAATATGAGTTGCTGTTCCTGCAACCTTTGGGTGGCATCATTGTGCCACTGCAGGAGGCCCATGATGGACATGTCATCTAAAGAATGGGAGGGGCAGTGGAAATGGTTTGCGACTGGGAGGTGCAGTTGTTTGTTGCGAACTGAGCGGAGGTGTTCTGCGAAGCGGTCCCCAAGCCTCCGCTTGGTTTCCCCAATGTAGAGGAAGCCACACCGGGTACAGTGGATGCAGTATACCACATTGGCAGATGTGCAGGTGAACCTCTGCTTAATGTGGAATGTTATCTTGGGGCCTGGGATAGGGGTGAGGGAGGAGGTGTGGGGGCAAGTGTAGCATTTCCTGCGGTTGCAGGGGAAGGTGCCGGGTGTGGTGGGGTTGGAGGGCAGTGTGGAGCGAACAAGGGAGTCACGGAGAGAGTGGTCTCTCCGGAAGGCAGACAGGGGTGGGGATGGAAAAATGTCTTGGGTGGTGGGGTCGGATTGTAGATGGCAGAAGTGTCGGAGGATGTTGCGTTGTATCCGGAGGTTGGTGGGGTGGTGTGTGAGAACGAGGGGGATCCTCTTTGGGCGGTTGTGGCGGGGGTGGGGTGTGAGGGATGTGTTGCGGGAAATACGGGAGACGCGGTCAAGGGCGTTCTCGATCACTGTGGGGGAAAGTTGCGGTCCTTGAAGAACTTGGACATCTGGGATGTGTGTGAGTGGAATGTCTTATCGTGGGAGCAGATGCGGCGAAGGCGAAGGAATTGGGAATATGGGATGGAATTTTTGCAGGAGGGTGGGTGGGAGGAGGTGTATTCTAGGTAGTTGTGGGAGTCGGTGGGCTTGAAATGGACATCAGTTACAAGCTGGTTGCCTGAGATGGAGACTGAGAGGTCCAGGAAGGTGAGGAATGTGCTGGAGATGGCCCAGGTGAACTGAAGGTTGGGGTGGAAGGTGTTGGTGAAGTGGATGAACTGTTCGAGCTCCTCTGGGGAGCAAGAGGTGGCGCCGATACAGTCATCAATGTACCGGAGGAAGAGGTGGGGTTTGGGGCCTGTGTAGGTGCGGAAGAGGGACTGTTCCACATAACCTACAAAGAGGCAGGCATAGCTGGGGCCCATGCGGGTGCCCATGGCCACCCCCTTAGTCTGTAGGAAGTGGGAGGAGTCAAAAGAGAAGTTATTGAGGGTGAGGACGAGTTCGGCTAGGCGGATTAGGGTGTCGGTGGAGGGGGACTGGTCGGGCCTGCGGGACAGGAAGAAGCGGAGGGCCTGGAGGCCATCTGCATGCGGAATGCAGGTGTATAGGGACTGGACGTCCATGGTGAAGATGAGGTGTTGGGGGCCAGGACATTGGAAGTCCTGGAGGAGGGGGAGGGAGTGGGTGGTGTCACGGACGTAGGTAGGGTGTTCCTGGACCACAGGGGAGAAAATGGAGTCCAGATAGGTGGATGTGAGTTCGGTGGGGCAGGAACAGGCTGAGACGATGGGTCGACCAGGGCAGGCAGGTTTGTGGATGTTGGGAAGGAGATAGAAACGGGCCGTGCGGGGTTGGGGAACAATGAGGTTGGAGGCGGTGGGTGGGAGGTCCCCTGAGGTGATGAGGTCATGAACGGTGTTGGAGATGATGGTTTGGTGCTCGGGTGTGGGGTCATGATCAAGGGGGCGGTAGGAGGTGGTGTCAGAGAGTTGGCGTCTGCCCTCGGCGATGTAGAGGTCAGTGCGCCATACTACCACTGCGCCACCCTTGTCTGCGGGTTTGAGGGTGAGATTGGGGTTGGAGCGGAGGGCTGCCCGTTCTGCGGGGGAGAGGTTGGAGTGGGTGAGAGGGGTGGAGAGGTTGAGGCGGCTCATGTCTCGACGGCAGTTGGAGAAGGAGAGGTTGAGGGAGCGTAGGAGGCCTGGGGGTGGTCTCCAGGAGGAGGCCTTGTGTTGGAAGAGGGTGAAGGGGTCAGTGGAGGGAGGGTTCGGCTCCCGGTTGAAGAAGTAGGCATGGAGGCGAAGACGGTGGAAAAACTGCTCTATGTCCAATCGTGACTGGTATTGGTTGATGTGTGGTTGTAGGGGGACAAAGGTGAGCCCCTTCCTGAGGACTGACCGTTCGTCCTCAGTCAGTGGGAGGTCTGGGGAGACGGTGAACATGCGGCAGGGCCGGGTGTTGCTGTCGTCTCTGGGGCTGCTGGCTGTGGGCGGAGCGATGAGGTCGTCGGCCGTGGGCGGGGTTCCGTCGGCCGTGGGCGGGGTTCCGTTTGCCGTGGGCGGGGTTCTGTCGGAGGTTGGAGGATCGGGGTGGGCGGCAGCAGCTGCGGTGAGGGTGGTGTGTGAGGTGTTGTACCTGGAAGTGGAGGTGGTGACTGCAGCAGCGGTTCCGGAAGTGGTGTGGCCGGCGGAGGTGGATGTGACGTCATCGGTGGGGTCTCCGGCCGTGTCTTCATGGTCAATGGCGGCCGGGCAGATACAGACTCGGGATTTGGGAGGCGCAGGAATCCTCTTTTGGGTGGCAGGGGCCCGTGAGTTGGTTGTACTTCGGATTTTTGGTGTCCAGTAAAGCTGAGTAACTGGGTGTTCAGTCTGTGGATCCTGCGGAGGATAAAAAACAGCAGGGGTCCTGAGCAGGTCTGGGAGAGGGAGGCTCTGAGCTGGGGCTGGATTGCAGTGTGTGGAGGTGCCGGCGCATGGCTGCGAGTCTCTGTTTCAGGAGTCGCAGGGAGAAACGCTTCTGAAGGGTCTGAATATTCTGGGTGTAGAGGTGATGTCAGCCTGTCTGCTGTGTTCATCTCCTTTCCTCCTTCCGCCCCCCCCCGTCCTGCTCCTTCCCCCCCCCCGTCCTGCTCCTTCCCCCCCCCGTCCTCCTTCCGCCCCCCCCCCCGTCCTGCTCCTTCCCCCCCCCGTCCTGCTCCTTCCCCCCTCCGCGTCCTGCTCCTTCCCCCCCCCGTCCTGCTCCTTCCCCCCCCCGTCCTGCTCCTTCCCCCCCCCCGTCCTGCTCCTTCCCCCCCCCGTCCTGCTCCTTCCCCCCCCCCGTCCTGCTCTTTCACCCCCCCCGTCCTGCTCTTCCCCCCCCCCGTCCTGCTCTTTCCCCCCCGTCCTGCTCTTTCCCTCCCCCCCCGTCCTGCTCTTTCCCTCCCCCCCCGTCCTGCTCTTTCCCTCCCCCCCCCCGTCCTGCTCTTTCCCTCCCCCCCGTCCTGCTCCTTCCCCCCCGTCCTGCTCCTTCCCCCCCCCGTCCTGCTCCTTCCCCCCCCCGTCCTGCTCCTTCCCCCCCCCGTCCTGCTCTTCCCCCCCCCCGTCCTGCTCTTCCCCCCCCCCCGTCCTGCTCTTCCCCACCCCCGTCCTGCTCTTCCCCCCCCCCGTCCTGCTCTTTCCCCCCCCCGTCCTGCTCTTTCCCTCCCCCCCCGTCCTGCTCTTTCCCTCCCCCCCGTCCTGCTCCTTCCCCCCCCCGTCCTGCTCCTTCCCCCCCCCGTCCTGCTCCTTCCCCCCCCCGTCCTGCTCCTTCCCCCCCCCGTCCTGCTCCTTCCCCCCCCCGTCCTGCTCTTTCACCCCCCCCGTCCTGCTCTTCCCCCCCCCCGTCCTGCTCTTTCCCCCCCCGTCCTGCTCTTTCCCTCCCCCCCCGTCCTGCTCTTTCCCTCCCCCCCCCGTCCTGCTCTTTCCCTCCCCCCCCGTCCTGCTCTTTCCCTCCCCCCCCCCGTCCTGCTCTTTCCCTCCCCCCCGTCCTGCTCCTTCCCCCCCGTCCTGCTCCTTCCCCCCCCCGTCCTGCTCCTTCCCCCCCCCGTCCTGCTCCTTCCCCCCCCCGTCCTGCTCTTCCCCCCCCCCGTCCTGCTCTTCCCCCCCCCCGTCCTGCTCTTCCCCACCCCCGTCCTGCTCTTCCCCCCCCCCGTCCTGCTCTTTCCCCCCCCCGTCCTGCTCTTTCCCTCCCCCCCCGTCCTGCTCTTTCCCTCCCCCCCGTCCTGCTCTTTCCCCCCCCCCGTCCTGCTCCTTCCCCCCCCCCGTCCTGCTCCTTCCCCCCCCCCCGTCCTGCTCCTTCCCCCCCCCGTCCTGCTCCTTTCCCCCCCTTGCTCCTTTCCCCCCCCGTCCTGCTCCTTCCCCCCCCGTCCTGCTCCTTCCCCCCCCGTCCTGCTCCTTCCCCCCCCCCGTCCTGCTCCTTCCCCCCCCCGTCCTGCTCCTTCCCCCCCCCCCGTCCTGCTCCTTCCCCCCCCCGTCCTGCTCTTCCCCCCCCCCGTCCTGCTCTTCCCCCCCCCCGTCCTGCTCTTCCCCACCCCCGTCCTGCTCTTCCCCCCCCCCCGTCCTGCTCTTTCCCCCCCCCGTCCTGCTCTTTCCCTCCCCCCCCGTCCTGCTCTTTCCCTCCCCCCCCCGTCCTGCTCTTTCCCTCCCCCCCCGTCCTGCTCTTTCCCTCCCCCCCCCGTCCTGCTCTTTCCCTCCCACCCCCGTCCTGCTCTTTCCCTCCCCCCCCCGTCCTGCTCTTTCCCTCCCCCCCGTCCTGCTCTTTCCCTCCCCCCCCGTCCTGCTCTTTCCCTCCCCCCCCGTCCTGCTCTTTCCCTCCCCCCCCCGTCCTGCTCTTTCCCTCCCCCCCCCGTCCTGCTCTTTCCCTCCCCCCCCGTCCTGCTCTTTCCCTCCCCCCCGTCCTGCTCTTTCCCTCCCCCCCCGTCCTGCTCTTTCCCTCCCCCCCCGTCCTGCTCTTCCCCTCCCCCCCCCGTCCTGCTCTTCCCCTCCCCCCCGTCCTGCTCTTTCCCTCCCCCCCGTCCTGCTCTTTCCCTCCCCCCCGTCCTGCTCTTTCCCTCCCCCCCGTCCTGCTCTTTCTCCCCCCCCCGTCCTGCTCTTTCTCCCCCCCCCGTCCTGCTCTTTCTCCCCCCCCCCGTCCTGCTCTTTCTCCCCCCCCTCCTGCTCTTTCTCCGCCCCCCCCGTCCTGCTCTTTCTCCGCCCCCCCCGTCCTGCTCTTTCTCCCCCCCCGTCCTGCTCTTTCTCCCCCCCCCGTCCTGCTCTTTCTCCCCTCCCCCCGTCCTGCTCTTTCTCCCCCCCCCCCGCCGTCCTGCTCTTTCTCCCCCCCCCGCCGTCCTGCTCTTTCTCCCCCCCCGCCGTCCTGCTCCTTCCCTCCCCCCCGCCTCCTCCAGCCATCCGTTCCTCCCTCCAGCCATCCGTTCCTCCTTCCCTCCAGCCATCCGTTCCTCATAATTGGGCTTAGCCAGCAACATCCACATCCCGTGAATATAAAAAGAATCCTCCAGGCTACCTGTGCCAATTGGATTCAAAGTTTATTGTGACATCTTTCTTACAAGATCCGATTACCTCTTGGTCTATAGACTGTATGCTCTCCTGGACTGTATCTTCTGTCAGGGGATGTATGAATCTGAAACTGTCACAGCTGTGACGACTTACCTCTGGTGTTCATATCTCTACCCAAACTGATTGTATATTTTGCCTGGGAGCCAGTTAGCTCAGTTGGCTGGTTTGTAATTCAGAGTGATACCAACAGCATGAAATCCTACACTGTCTGAAGTTACTATGAAGGAGTCTCCTTCTCAACCTGTCTCCTCATCCGAGGTGTGGCAACCTTCAATTTGAACCATCTCCAGTTATCTCTCTGTCTACTGTGAGAGCAGTCCTGTGGTCCCGTCTGGGACTATAGTGACTTTGAATCTGCAAACCAAGATAATTTCTCACCAATGTTTTGATCTCATCTTTGACTCAATACAAAAAACCAAAAAAATGAAACCCAATGCGATGAATTTTGGATCAGTAATTATACATGGCATAATTGGACAAAAAATGCACTGTTGTTAAAATAATTAGCAATTCAACCAGAAAGGCCACTAATGTGAATCCTGGATCTGTGTATCATTTGAAATTTCTTCATTGTATAGTTTTAGTATTTGACCACAAGATGGAGAATTCTGTTCTGGTGATGTTGTAGTCCGAAGATAGAAAGATGAAAGCAATGCTTGGAGAGATATGGGCCAAGCACAGGCAGGTGGAACTAGTTCAGTTTGGGATTGTGATCAGCATAGACTGGTTGGACCAAAGGATCTTTTTTCATGCTGTACGACTGTACGAAACTCAAGCTTAATTGTTCGAAACTCACATTCAGACATAGCTAACCTTTATCATAATCTTACAGAAAGATAGCGACTTTTTCCCTCAGAATTGCAGACTCTTGAATTTTACATCTTCAAAGACATTTAGCAGGGAAAGCATGGATTATAGAGTGAGTTGAGTAGATTGGTTCATTATTAATTCTTAACTAAATTTGATTTATTTTACATTTTTAGACAACATCAGGTGAAGATGTGCGTGATTTCAGCAAGGTGCTGAAAAATAAGTTCAGATCAAAGAAACACTTTGCCAAACATCCTGGCTTGAGTTATTTACCAGTACAAACAGTTCTAGAAGGCGAGAACCTTGAGAGGTAAGTTTGTTGATGTGAGATTTACTAATGTATCAATGCCCATTTGGGAGTTGACAAAGATTGCAGCATTATTCATTCTGCAGCTTTGCAGGAGAGTGAGGTTGTCCATTTGCGCATATGTCAGAAGCAGACAATACAAAAACAAGGGGGGCTTAATGATATCATTGGACCGCTCGCCTTCAAAACAGTGTAGTTACTCAGAGTACATCTGCTGACGACTGGGCCCCTGCAGTCCTCTCCCGCTCACAGGGACTTGCCCCCGCAGCCCTGACCCGCTGACAAGGACTGGCCCCCAAGGCCCTGATGCGCTGACAGGGTCTGCCCCCCTGCAGTCCTCCCCCGCTCACAGGGACTGATCCCGCAGCCCTGACCTGCTCACAGCGGTTTGCCCCCTGCAGTCCTGAGCCACTCACAGGGACTGGCCCCCTGCAGTCCTCTCCCGCTCACAGGACTGGCCCCCCGCAGCCCTGCCCCGCTCACAACCACCGCACCCCCCTCCTCCTCCCTCCCGACCCTCCTCTTCCCACCCCACCACCCTCCTCCGCCCCACCCTCCTCCCCCTCCTTTCCCCCCACACTCCTCTTACTTTCCCCCCACCCTCCTCTTACTTTCCCCACAACCCCCCCTTTCTCCCCCCAACCCCCCTTTCCCCGACCCCCCTCCTCCTTCTCCCACCCTCCTCCTAATTTCCACCCCCTATCCTCCTCCTCCTTCCAGCCCCCCACCCTCCTCCTCCTTCCACACCCCAACCTCCTCTTCCATTCCCCACCACCCTCCTTCACAACCTCCTTTGCCCCCACCCTCCACCTCCCCCTCAGCACCCTCCTCCTCCTTCCCCCCCACTCTTCCTTCCAGCCCCTACCCCCCTCCTCCTTCCAGCCCCTACCCCCCTCCTCCTTCCAGCCCCTATCCTCCTCCTCCTTCCAGCCCCTACCCTCCTCCTCATTCCCCCCAACCCTCCTCATTCTCCACCCCACCCTCCTCCTCCTCCTCTCCCCCCACCCTCCTCCTCCTCCTCCTCCTCCTCCTCTTCTTCTTCCTCCTCCTCCTCCTCCTCCTCCTCCTCCACTCCCCCACCCTCCTCCCCCACCCTCCTCCCCCACCCTCCTCCCCCACCCTCCTCCCTCCTCCTCCTCCTCCTCCCCCACCCTCCTCCTCCTCCTCCTCCTCTTCCTCTTCCTCTTCCTCTTCCTCCTCCTCCGCCTCCTCCTCCGCCTCCGCCTCCTCCTCCTCCTCCTCCTCCTCCTCCTCCTCCACTCCCCCACCCGCCTCCTCCTCCTCCTCTCCCCCACCCGCCTCCTCCTCCTCCTCCTCCTCCTCCTCCACTCCCCCACCCTCCTCCTCCTCCTCCTCCTCCTCCACTCCCCCACCCTCCTCCTCCTCCTCCTCCACTCCCCCCACCCTCCTCCTCCTCCTCTTCCTCTTCCTCCACTCCCCCCACCCTCCTCCTCCTCCTCCTCCTCCACTTCCACCTCCTCTTCCACTTCCACGCCCCACATCCTCCTCCTCCACTCCCCACATCCTCCTCCTCCTCCTCCTCCTCCACTCCCCACATCCTCCTCCTCCACTCCCCACATCCTCCTCCTCCTCCTCCTCTTCTTCCTCCACTCCCCCCATCCTCCTCCTCCTCCTCCTCCTCCTCCTCCTCCTCCACTTCCACTCCCCACATCCTCCTCCTCCTCCTCCACTCCCCACATCCTCCTCCTCCACTCCCCACATCCTCCTCCTCCACTCCCCCCACCCTCCTCCTCCTCCGCCGCCTCCTCCCCCCACCCTCCTCCTCCTCCTTCTCCACTCCACCCACCCTCCTCCACTCCCCCCACCTTCCACTTCTTCCTGCCGCCACCATCCTCCCCTCTCACCCCCACCCTCTTCCACCCCCTTCTTCCCCCCCCACCCTCTTCCTCCTTCTTCCTGCCCCACCCTCTTGCTCCTTCTTCCCGCCCCACCCCCCTCCTCCTCCCCCCCGCAACCCCCCCTCCTTTGACCATACCCTTCCTCCTACTCCTCGTTTCCCCCACCCTCCTGCTCCACCTCCTATTCCCCCCACCCTCCGCCACCCCGTCCTCCTCACAGCCACTTGCCCCTTCCGTCCTCACCCGCGCATAGCCACTTGCCCCTGCATTACTTAGCAACTGACAGCAACTTGCCTCCTCTGTCATTACCCGTCCCCAGCTGTCTTGACCCCCTCAGCCTCTTGCCCCTGCAGTCTTCACCCGTCCACGGCGACTTGCCCTTTCCGTCCTGACTCGCTCACGGCGATTTGCGCCCTCTCTCCTGACGCACTCGGAGCCAGTTGCCCCCCCCAGCCCTGACCCGCTCACGGGGACTGGCCCCCCCCAGCCCTGACCCGCTGACAGCTATTTGCCACCGCAGCCCTGAACCGCTCACAGGGTCTTGCCCCCGCACCCTGACCCGCTGACAGGGACTGTCCCCAGCAGCCCTGACCCGCTGACAGGGACTTACCCTCACAGCCCTGACCCGCTCCTAGGGACTTGCCCCCACAGCTCTGACCTGCTGACAGTGATTTGCCCCCGCAGCCCTGACCCGCTCACAGCGACTTGCCCCCTCAGTCCTGACCGGCTCACAGGGACTGGCCCCCGCAGCCCGGTCCCGCTGACAGCGATTTGCCCCAGCAGCCCTGTCCCGGTGACAGCGATGTGCCCCCTCAGTCCTGACCGGCTCACAGGTACCAGCCCACGCAGCCCTGTCCCGCTGACAGGGACTGGCCCCCGCAGCCCTGTCCTGCTCACGGGGACTTGCCCCCTCAGTCCTGACCCGCTCACGGGGACTGGCCCTCACAGCCCTGTCCCGCTCACAGCGATTTGCCCCCTGCAGTCCTGTCGCGCTCACAGGGACTGGCCCCCGCTGCCCTGACCCGCTGACAGGGACCTGCCCCCGCAGCCCTGACCCGCTCACATGGACTTGTTCCCTCAGCCCTGCCCCGCTGACAGCGACTTGCCCCCTCAGTCCTGTCCCACTCACAGGGACTGGGCCCCGCACCCCTGACCCGCTCACAGCGACTTGCCCCCGCTGACAGCGATTTGCCCCTGCAGCCCTGTCCTGCTGACAGCGATTTGCCCCCTCAGTCCTGACCGGCTCACAGGTACCGGCCCCCGCAGCCCTGTCCCGCTGAGATCGATTTGCCCCCTCAGTCCTGACCGGCTCACAGGTACCGGCCCCCGCAGCCCTGTCCCGCTGACATCGATTTGCCCCCTCAGTCCTGACCGGCTCACAGGTACTGGTCCCCGCAGCCCTGTCCCACTGACAGCGATTTGCCCCCTCAGTCCTGACCGGCTCACAGGTACTGGCCCCCACAGCCATGTGCCCCCTTAGTCCTGACCGGCTCACAGGTACTGGCCCCCGCAGCCCTGTCCCGCTGACAGCAATTTGCCCCTGCAGCCCTGTCCCGCTGACCGATTTGCCCCCTCAGTCCTGACTGGCTTACAGGTACTGGCCCCCGCAGCCCTGTCCCGCTGACAGCGATTTGCCCCTGCAGCCCTGTCCCGCTGACATCGATGTGCCCCCTTAGTCCTGACCGGCTCACAGGTACCGGCCCCTGCAGCCCTGTCCTGCTCATGGGGACTTGCCCCCTCAGTCCTGACCCGCTCACAGGGACTGGCCCCCACAGCCCTGTTCCGCTCACAGCGACTTGCCCCCTCAGTCCTGACCCGCTCACAGGGACTGGCCCCCACAGCCCTGTTCCGCTCACAGCGATTTGCCCCCTGCAGTCCTGTCGCGCTCACAGCGACTTGGCCCCCCGCAGCCCTGACCCGCTCGCAGCGACTTGCCCCCTGCAGTCCTGTCGCGCTCGCTGCGGCTGGCCCCCTGCAGCCCAGTCCCGCTGACAGCGACTTGCCCCTCCTTCCTGACCTGCTCACAGGCACTTGTTCCCTCCGTCGTAACCTGCTCACAACGACTTGTCCCCTCTGTCCTGTCCCGCTCACAGCGTCTTGCCTCCCATCCCTCTTGCACAGGTCACCCCTTGCTCAGAAACGGTCCCAATTATCCATGAGCCGGAAACCCTGCCCCCTGTGCCAGCTCCTTAACCATGCATTCATCTCACCTATCTTTCTATGACAACTCTCTAACATGTGGCACTCGTGGCAACCCATAAATTTATTACCCTTTGGGTCCTGCCTTTCAGCCTCTTTGCTAACTCCTTGTCCATAGTCCGCAGAATGTCTTCCCTCTTTCTGCCTATGTCATTGGTACCAACGTGCACGGTGGCCTTTGGCTGCTCACCCTCCACCTTGAGAATTTGTTGCAACCACTCAGAGATGTTCTTGACCTTGGCACCAGGGAAGCAACACACAGCCCTGGTGTCTCAAATGTGGCGACAGAATCTATGCCCCCAATGAATGAGTCTCCAACCACGCTCGCTCACTTGGATTTGCCTGACCCTGTCCCACAGCAGGGTGGTTTGTACCATGGGCCTGGCTATTGCTGGTTATATAACTGACCCAGTTTAGTTTTAGATCAGTGTTAACCTTGGTTTAGTGGATAGCCAAGCACCTCAGTAGTCTACAATACAGGAGAAATACATTCTTAAGCTCATGGATTCTGTGACAGTCAAGGACAAGCACTGAATTGTTCTAACCTGATTACCAACACCTGGCCCGTAGCCTTGCATGGCTTGGATAGCACTTGCACATTTAAAAAAAAAATAAATGTAAGGATGATGTGAGTGTAAGGACATGGAATTTTTTTGATATGGTCATATTCTCTCTTGCTGGAGCTGATTGCTGCTTAGCACTTGTATGGTGCAAATGTAACATCCTTTATCAGGCCAAGCCTGATCGTTGTCCAAGTCTCACTGTATTTTCTCATCGTTGACTTCACTGTTGGGTCTAACCAACATTTTGTACATACTCTACCTATTCTGAAACTCTGTCACTTAATATTAAGCCTAATAAAGACAAGTATCCAATGTGCCTTCCAAACCACTTCAACGACCTCGTCCATTACATTGGGGGATCAACAGGCATACACATCAAGATCCTGAGATCCCTCTGATCATTGGTGCTTGTGAGGTCCGTATGATTCATCATGGGCTCCAAAATCTGATTGTGCTGTGTCACCTAATCCTTATCCCGTTTGTCCTTACATGAAATAATGTTCTCAAACGCTTCTCAAATATTCTTCCCAATCCTACTTTTTGTAATCATGATACAAGTGAGCATAAAACTTGGAACACTACAGCAACAGGAATGTGCCCTTTGGCCCACCGTGTTGGGCCAAACATGACAAGAAATGAAATAATCTCTTCTGCCTGTCCTTGATCCACAGTTCTCCATTCCTTGCATATTCGTGCACTTAACTAAAAGACCCTTTTAAATGCTTTCATCGTATCTGCATCCACTACCACCCCGGGCAATGTATTCCACACTTTTAACATGCTCAGTGTGAAGTATTTGCCCCTCACATCTCTTTTGAACTTCCCCCCCACCCCCTCTCAGCTTAAATGCATGCCCCCTAATAGTGGACACTTCAACTCCGGGGGAGAAATTTTCTGACCGTTAGCTGTATTTATGTATCTCCAAATTTTATAGACTTCTATCAAGCCCGCCCTCAGCTTCGACGGCCCCAGAGAAAACGAAGAGTTTTTCCAGCTCCTCCTTCTCATTCATACCCTCTATTCCAGTCAGCATGCTGGTAAATCTCTTCTGCACCCTGTCCACAGCCTGCACATCCTTAGTGTAATGTGGCGGCCAGAATTGAATGCAATACTCTGTGTGGTCTCAACAAAGTCTTGCAAAGCTGCAATGTGACATCCTGACTCTTGCACTGAGTTCCCCTATGAATAAAGGCAAGCATGCGATATGCCTTCTTGACCACCCTATCTACTTGTGTGGCTACTGTCAGGGAGTTATGGTCTAGGACCCCAAGATCCCTCTGGACTTCACTGCTGTTTGGGGTCCTGCCATTAACTGTGTATCCCTTTCCTTAACACTTGGTCTCCTAAAATGCAACACCTCATGCCTGCCCAGATTAAATTCCATCGGCCATTTCTCCGCTCGAGTTTGCAATTGGTCTGTATCTTGCTGTGTCCTTTGACAACCTTCCATGCTGCCCACAAGTCCATTGGTCCTTATATCATCTGCAAACTTACTAATCCCCCGTCTACATTTGCCACCAAGTCATTTACATATATCACAAACAGCAGAAGTCACATCGATGCGGAACACCACTCGTCACTGAGCTGCAGCCAGAAAAACAGCTTTCCACCACTGAGACGGCAAGAACTGTCGATGCTGTAATCAGAGTTAACCAAGTGTGGAGCTGGAGGAACGTAGCAGGTCAGGCAGCACCAGAGGAACAGGAAAGCTGACATTGTTGATGCTGCCTGGCCTGCTGTGTTCCTCCAGCCCTATACTGTGTTATCTTTGTTAGCCTTCCACCGCTACCGTCTGCCTTATATGGGCAGGCCAAGTCACCATGGATCTCATGGATCCTAATCTTCTGGATGAGCGTACCATGAGGAACCTTGTTGAAAACCTTCGTAAAATCCATGTATATGTTATCAATTGTTCTACCCGAATTGATCACCCTTGTCACCTCCGTGAAAACTTCAACTGACTTGGTAAGACATAACCTGCCCCGCATAATGCCATGCTGGCTGTCCCTTATTAGCCCATACTTTTGAGACATGAGACACTCACCAGTCTGCAGTTTCCTGGAAAGTCCCTGTTTTCCTGCTTGAACAGAGGAACGACTTTGTCCACTCACCAGTCTCCGCAACCCCTCCAGTGCCTGGCAAGGATATCAGATCCTATTGAAAGTAGTGTGTTGATGCATTTGTGTCATGATTGTGTTTTGTTTCAGCCCTAACATTGAAAGCAGTGTAAGAATGTCTTTGTGCAGCAGGCGAGGTGTGATGAGACTGAGCCTTCATACAATTGCAAGATGTTGAAAATTTGCCATTATTTATGAAAACAGTGATAAATTTCCATGATCAACATTTCTGTTACACTGCAATGATTATCCCATGGCGTGTAAAATCAGAAAGATACGATAAAATGAGACTGGGTCATATGCAGGGAGAATGTTTGCATTTCATGTCGATAGAAGTAGTGAAATATTTCCATGAATCTAAAAGTCACTTTTCCGTTCATTGAAGGACACAATCATCGCCTTGGAAGCTTCATCACGATACTACTTTGCATTTCTGAAGAGGGAAGAAGAAATCAACATGCAAATTCAATTCCATGGTTTTGGAAGTCCCATTGAGAACACGATTCATTTGCGCCGGCATAATGCTCTGACCGAGAAAGAATTGAAGGTGAGTTTGTAGTTTAGAAGATCGCAGCAATTTATGCATCAACTTCTTCATCGATAACGTTCCATTGCTTTCAAACTGCATTTTCCACTCTGCGAGATAATAACTGTTAGAACAAGCAACAATATCGGTAGATGGTCTATGGGGAATGCAATGTTACAAAACCCGATCCATTCAACAACATATTTCAGATATGTCAACAAATTAAATATTCCAGCACAGGATAAAACAAGGAAGATGAGAGTGAGGAGGCAAGAGTTCTGATGACAAAAGAACAGAAATTTACCTTTATCCATTCGAGCAAAAAAGCAGGCACACAAATAAATAATCATCTAACAATGCACGTGTGCAACGGAGGCTACAGGGGGACTAAAAGTGCCGATTTGTTGTTCTGCGTATTGCTGAAAGGGTGAGTGAAACAGATTCTGTGGTAAATTTGAAGAAATACGGATAATGCATCTCAGGATGTTGGAGAAAGAACATTTATGGACTGAGGCAAATCGTGTTGCCCTTTTCAGGAGTTAAGAGGTTCATATTGAATTGAAACACTTCCTTGTGTGCTGAAAGCTTTAGTTTAGTTGCAGCTGGATCACAATTTCTGTTCCTGGTAGTATTTAGCAAACTGTTAAAAGTGAATGTCACTGCACAGAATTCCAAACATAACTCCAATCAGTACAGAAAATATCCAAGGGGTATGATGAGTTGTATCCTCTCATGTTGAACAACGCAGCTACAGATACAATGGAGGCACTGATGATAATCTTCCAAGAATCCTTAGATTGTGGAAAATTCTCAGAGGATTGAAAGATTGTGAACATAACACCATTATTACAAAGATACTTGGACAAAATAGTAAGCAAGTGTTGCCAATTTAGGTCAACCTGGGTAGATGTTCATGCCGGCAATGAAAGATGAAATAACAGGGTACTGAGTGTGCTATAACATCCTACAGAGTTAACATCCTTTCATAAAGGGGAAATAATACTTGACAAACTTGTTACAGTGCTTTGAGAAGGAAACAAACATTACTGACGAAGGACCACCAGTTGATGTAGTACATTGAGATTTCAACAAAGCATTTGATAAGGTACAGCTCATAAGGTGTCTCAAAAGAAAAGAGCCCGTGTGTTCAAGGGTGGTATGTTCGGATGGACGGAGGACTGCATCGTAAATAGAAGTAGAATCGTAGTAGCAGGATGGTAACTTAGAAGTCATGTACGGCCACAGAGCGAGTGCTGCGGAGGCCGAACACCTCATGTTGACTGGGTTGATTTCGGAAATGGCAGAGGGGATTGCTATGCTTAGGAAAGTTGGGCTACATTCATTGGAGTTTATAAGATTGAAAAAAATCTTATGTTTTCGACATTTAAGATTCTTAAGAGGCTTGTTAGTGTATATCCGTAGAGATTACTCCCATTTGTGAAAGATTTTACGACCAGAGGCCACATTTTCAAATTGGTTGCCTATTAATTCAGGGAAGAATTACTTCTTTCAGGTTGTAGCAATTTATTGAACACTTCAACCAAGAGTTCAGGCAGACCCTCTAATAAGAGACACCTCCTCTGTATTAATTCTCTAGATTTGACAGAAGATCGGCCCTGTGAGAGGGTCAGTACTGAGGTATTGAAGCTTTGTCAGAAGGCGAATAATGAGTGCGGGCACTGAAAAAGTGCCTCATTGACAGGGGTTCAGTCCTGACCCCTGTGAGAGTTCATCATTGTCAGATGGTCAATACTGAGACAATGCTTCCTTGTAAAAGGATCAGCACTAAAGATCTGCCACACATTTTTAGTGTCAGTGTTGAGGAAATGCAGCAATATGAGTGGGTCCGAACTGTGGGAGTGCATTATTGTCAGAAGGGCAAGACTGAGGCAGCACCTCATTCTAAGGTGAGGCAATGCCATACAAATAGAAGGTCAGTCCTGAGATATTGCTACTGTGAGAGGGTCAGAAATAAAGGTGCCTCCTGGTCAGATGGTCAGAACTGAGGGATTGAAGCATTGTCAGAGCTTCAATACCGAGGCCTTGCTTCGTTGTCAAAGGGTCAAATCTGTGGGAGTGCGATATTGTCAGAGGATCAATGCTGAGGCAGTGCCTCAAAATAATGGTGTGTTTTTGATGACAGCGTGCATCGAAGTGGTTCTTTTGTGATTCTATCAAGTGCAGTTAAAGGAATGCTTGCCAATTTTCTGAAAGATGAACATTTATTGAGGAAATAAAAGATGGAGAAAGAGTAATTAAAAAGAATAACAAGTAGAGAGTAAAAAAGAATAAGCCTCATGTTCTTGTGGCCGTGAGGGACCCCTCGATCAATGGCTGGCCTGGAGGCTGAGGTTGTTCCTGGCACCGTTCGCGGTCTCATTCCGAGATGACGTCCAGTGCCGAGGAACAAAATGCTCCCTCTGCTCCGGTGTAACAAACGACTTGGCAAAGAAAAAAACCAGTTACAGAAATAAAATTAACTGTAAAACAGGAATGCTGACAGGACTCATTCAAAGTCAACCATTTCTCAAATATCAAGAAATGTTACCCTTCAGCCCATCCTATTAATGGGGTTGGAACTGCTAGTACCACACGAATGCAGCATCACGACTGAGGCAATGCAGCACTGTGCGAGGGTCAGTATTAATGGTCAGTTTTGAGGCAGTGCCTTGATGTTATGGAGTCAGAACATTATTGCCACATGTTCAATACAGTCAGTGTGTTGACCCTCTGTCAATGCTTCAATGCCTCAGTGCCCACCCTCTGATAATGAATCACTCCAACAGTTCTGACCCTATCTTGCAAGACCTCAGTATGACCTTTCTGACCCTATTACAGTGGGCCACTGCTGCAGTATTGACCATCTGATAATGATGCAATACCTCAGTTCTGACCCTCTGACAGTTGTGCAACACCTCAGTCCGCACCCTTTCATCATTCGGCACTTGCTCAATTATGAGCCCTTTGTGAGTTAGTTGTGAGGCAAGACTTCATTGCTGCAGTGTCAGTGCTGAGAGCGGGCCTTTTTATTAGCTCATCAGTACCTAAGGTACTGGCTAATTGTCAGCAGGTCAGTTCTGAGGCAGCGTCTCTTTGCCCGAACCCTGACTCTAAACCCAGCCTCAGCCCTAAACCCATACAAACGCTCGCCTCAGGCTAACCCTCACCTCAGCATTAACCCTAACCCTAACCCTAACCCTATCCTCAACGTAAACCCTCCCTACCCTCAGCCCTAATGCTGATCCTCAGGCCGAACATCTAGTCTCAGCCCTAAAGTGAGCCTCAGTCCTACCACTAGCTATGGCCTCAGCCCTAAAATGAACCGTAACACACAGCCCCAATTAACGCTTAGCCTCAACCCCAACCCTCGCCTAAGCTCCAAGTCTAACCTCAGCCCTAACCTAACCCCCAATACTTGCCTGTCAGAGAGTTAGTGCTGAGGAAGTGCTTTAGTTTCAGAGATTTAGTCCTGAGAATGCGCTTCGTTTTCAGAGTGACCATCTGAAACAGCGTCTCATTGAAATGGGGTCAGAATTGCTGGAATGCTACATGGAATGGTGACAGATTGTGGGACTGTCGGTGGGCCAGATCTGAGGTAGTGCATCAACGGTGGATGGTCAGTCTTGAGGGAGTTCAGAGGATCAACGAAGAGGGAATGCCTCAATGCAATGGCGACAGAACTGAGAGAGGGCCACAGGATTAGAGATCTGCCACATGATTGGAGATGGTAGGAAGTGCCTCATTGTCAGCAGGTCCGTTTTGTGGCCGGTCGCCATAGCTGGAGAGTCAGTTCTGAGGCAGTGTGTCTTTGTCAGAGGGTCTGGACTGAAGCAGTGCCTCATTATTCGAGAGGGTTTGGTGTGAGGCAGTATCTGATTGGTGCAAGGTCAGCCCTAAGGGAGTGCCTCTTTGTCAGAGGGTCAGTACTGAGTTAGCGACTCATTGTGAGGAGTTCAGAATTGAGGGACTGCCACGTGATGAGAGGGTCAAAACGGAGGTAGTGTGGCTGTATCTGACAGTCCGAAGGGAGTGCCATTGTTCGAAGGTCAGTTCTGAGAAACTGCCTCCGTGTAATGGCATCAGCATTGAAGCTAACCACGTGACGAGCCGATAAAAACTAAGTTATTGCAGGAGCATCAGAGGGCCAGATGTGTAGGAGTGCATTATTTTCAGAGGTGAATACTGAGGCACAGCCTCAGTGTAAGGGGGTCAAAATTAAGTGAGTGCCACACAATTACAGGGCAGGACGGAAGTATTACAGCACTGTGTGCGGCGCAGAATCGATGGAGTGCATCATTGTTATCCAGCCACAAGTGAGGCAGCGCCTCATTGTAATGGATCAGAATAGGGTCAGTACTGAGAGTCAGTACAGAGGTAGTGCAGAACTGTGGAGGTGTCAGAACTGAGGGAGAGCACCATTGTCAGCTGGTCAAAAGTGCCCCATTGTCGTAAGATCAGAACTGAGGGTGTGCCGCACGATGAGAGGGTCAATATAGAGGAAGTGACTCTTTGTCAGTGTTAATACTGAAGTATGACCTCATCTTGAGGGGATCAGGCTTCAGAGAATGCACTGTTGTCAGAGGGTCGGCACTGCAGCAGGGCTATGTTGTAAGGGGGTCAGAATTGAAGGAGTGCCACCCATTTTAGAAGGTCAGTACAGAGGTAATCTAGCACTGTCAGAGGTAAGTCCTGATGGAGTGCCTCATTGTCATTGGATCAGTTTTCAGGCAGTACCTCTTTGGCAGAGCGTCAGTACTGACGCAGTGCCTGATTGTAATGGGATCAGAATTCAAGGAGTGCCACTGCCTCACTGAGGTACTGCAGCTCTGTCAGAGGGTCAGTGGCCTATTGTCAGAGGGTCTGTTTGAGCCAGTGCCTACTTGGCAGAGTGTCAGCAATTAGGGAGTTTGCCTTTATCAGAGGGTCAGAACTAGAGAGTGCATTTGTAGCAGAGTGTCAATACTCAGCCTTGTCCGCCCAAGTCTAACACCAGCACCTCCACATCATCCGCCCACCTTGAGGACTGACCCTCCACCAATGAGCTACTGCCTCACACTGGACTGACCAACAATGAGACACTATCCCTCCAGACCCCCTGACAAAGAAGCAGTGCCTCAGTACTGACTGTCAGGCAAGGAAGGCTCTCTGTCAGTCCTGACCCTCTCACAAGGAGACACTGCCTCAGATCATGACCCTCTGACAATAATGCACGCCCACAGTTCAGATTCTATGACGCTGTTGCAGTACCTCAGTACTGAGTCTCTGTTAGTGTGGCACTGCTTCAATTCTGACCCTTCTATAATGAGACACTGCCTCAGTATCGACAGTCTGACAATAGTTCACTCCCACTATTCTGATGCTCTGACAGTGCTGCTATACCTCAGTACTCACTAATTAACAATGAGGGTTAGCGTGAGAGGGTGGCGAGGGTTAGGGTTTGGGTTAGGACCAAGGCTAGGGGTTAGGTGTGAGGATTGGACGAGGTTTTGGATGAGGGTAGAGTTAGGGTGAGGGATGAGACTTGTGTTAGGGTGACTAATGAGGTTAAGTTTGGAGTTCGGGGTAGGGCTCGGGAGAGGTTTTGGGTTAAGGCTGAGGTTAGGCTTCGGGCTGAGTCTATGGTTAGGGTTAGAGCTCAGACCACATTTAGGTTTGGGGCTGAGGCTTCTGCTTCGGTTGAGGGTGAGTGTTAGGCCTGAGGCTAGGCTTAGGCCTGAAGCCGCGGTTAGGTTTGGGGTTGGACTGATTAGACCCACTCTGACCCATTACAATGCTGTTCTACCACAGAACTGACTCTCTGTCGATAAAGAACATGAGATGCTGTCAGCTTGTCCAATCAGAGGTACAATATTAAGGAAATAGTGCACTGTTGGAGGGTTGATAAATATAATATAATATAAAGGGAGTGCTGCACTGTCAGAGGGTTAATGACGTGGGAGTGCTGAAATAGCGCAGAATCAGACCTGAGAGAGTGCTGCACGTTCAGAGAGTTAGTACTGAGGGAGTGCTATAATGTCAGAGGATTGATATCAAGAGGCACCGCCGAAGGATCAGTAGCGCAGTACTGTCCGAAGGCCAATATTGAGAGAGTTCTGCTGCGTCGGTGGGGGTCGATATTACAGAATTGCGACACTATCAGTGTATGGATGTCAGACGGTCAGTTCTGAGGGAGGGCTACGCTGTTGGAGGGTCAATATTGAGTGTGTGTGCGACACTCAGATGATCACTTTGTTGGAGTTCGGCACTGTAACGGAGTGCCACACCGGCAGCGGGTTAATATTAAGGGAGTGCTGCACTGTCAGAGGGTTAAAGATGAGGGAGGGCTTCTCTTTGTGGGGGTGGGTATGAAAGAGAACCTCCCGTTCGGGGATCAATATTAATGTTGTAGAGTCAGTAGAGAGGCAGTGCTGCACTGTGGAGGGTCAATAAGAAGCATGTAGCTCCACTGGCAAGGTGCCAATGATGACAGAATGCTGCACTGCCAGAGGATCAGCAATGAGGGAAAACTGTATTGTCAGAGTGTCTTCGTCAAGAAAGTGCCACTCTGTCGGAAGGCCAATATTAAGGGAGTGCTGCACTGTCACAGGATCAATATTAGGGGTGTGCTGCACTAACAGAGGGTCAGTGTTGATTGAATGCTTGACTGTTGCAGAGCCAGGACTGAGGGAATCCTGCATCGTTACGGTGTCATCATTGAGGGAGTGCTGCACTGTTAAGGGCCGATAGTAAGGGAGTGTGACACTGTCAGAGTGTCATTACCAAAGGTGGGCTACAGTATCAGAGGGTGAGTAATGAGGGAATGCTGCGCTGTCGGAGGGTCAGCACTGAGGTGGGCTGTACTGTCAGATCGTCAATGTAAATAATAATGTCAGGGGAGTGCTGCATTGTGAGTTGGTCCATATTAAGGGAACGCTGAAACTGTCAGTGATGCTCAGGGTGTGCAACACTGTCAGAGGGAGTGATGTACTCTGAGTGTCAGCACGGAGGCTGACCTTCACTGTAATTGTGTCAGAATTAAAAGACCGGTCAGAGGATATAAACTGAGGCATTTCAGAGCCATCAGAAGGTCGAAACTGAGGTGTTTCAGATCAGTTTGAGGGTGCCTCATTTTAATGTGGTCAGACTTGAGCAAGTGCTTCATTGTCAGAGGCTCAGAACCAAGTGAGTGCCTCGTTATCAGACACTGTCCTAAAGAGGGCCTTGTTGTTGGTGGCTGTGTTGTAAGGGAATTCCTCATTGCTGCAGGATCAGCCTTGAGAGTGTGCCAGTCTGGAAGGAGTGCCTAAAAACTGAGAGAGTGCTACACAATTCGAGATTCAGCGCTGAGTAAGTGCCTCATTGTCACAGAGTTAGTTCTGAGGCAGGGTCACATTGCCTTAGGGTCAATTCTGAGGATGTATTAGGAGCAGACTGTAAATACTGAGTCAGTAGCTCAGTGCATTGGATTCAGAGTTGATGGAGTACAAGATGATTAGAAGTTCAGTCCTGAAGTATTGCAGCTCTGTCAGAGGGTCAGAACTGAGGGGGCAGTGCTTTACTGTCGGCGGATCAGTTCTGAGGCAGTACCTCATTGCTGGAGGGTCAGATGTGGACGAGTGTCACATTGTCAGAAGGCCAGTTCTGAATAAGTGACTTTTTGTCAGAAGGCCAATACTCAGTCAGTGGCTCATTTTGAGCAGATCAGAATTGAGGGTTTGCAACACTTTTCGAGATTCAGTCTGGAGACATGACTGCTACACGCCTGAATTGAGGGAGTGCTGCAAGATTGGAGGGTGAAAATAAACCCGAAAACAGTGACCCCTTTCAATAACCTGTAAAACACAGGGATGACTGTAAATAATCCCTAAAACGCAGAGGCCTTTGTAGGAGTGCCTCAGTGTAATGTTTACAGAATTGAGGGAGTGCCACGTGGTTACAGATTCACTGCTGATGGAGTAGCTCATTGTCACAGGGTCAGTTCTGAGGCAGGGCTGCTTTGCTGGAGGGTCACTTCTGAGTGAGTGTATTAGTATCAGCCCCATGTTGTAGGGCCTGTACTTTTCCAGGAAGACAGTTAGAATAATCTTTAATTATAAACTAATCTGAAATACTGTTTGACTTGTTAAGGTTACAATACATCCTGAGTCACCTACAGAATACGCACTTGCTCTCCCTGTCTCTCTCGGTAAGCAAAGGTAGTTTCTTTCAGACTACTCTCAGAAATAAAGTGCTGCGCTGCTGGTCAGTATTGAAGGAATGCTCCATTGTTGGAGGATCAGTACTGAGGGAGTGCTGGACTGTCACAGGGCCAAGATTATGGGTGTGCTGTGCTTTCAGAAGGTCACAAGCAAACAAGCACTGCCAGACATAAAAAACAAAAGAACTGCGGATGCTGTAAGTCGGGAACAAAAAGAAAGTTGCCGGAAAATCTCACCAGGCCTGGCAGCATCTGTGCAGGAGAAAACAGATTCAACGTTTCGAGTCCATTGACCCTTCCTCAGAACTGGGGATCTTCCTCAGAACAGTCCTGAGGAAGGGTCACTGGACCCGAAATGTTATCTCTGTTTTTGCCTCCACAGATGCTGCCAGACCTGCTGAGCTTTTCCAGCACTGCCAGACAACTGACGCTCTGATTGTGAAACACTCCCTCAGTACTGACCCTCCAACACTGCGTACTCTTTGATGACTGATTCTCTGACGGTGCATCTCTGCCACAGTATTAACCCTCCGTCATACTGGTATTCTGTCAGCAATAACACTGTGAGAATGCCATGCTCCCTGACCATTGACACTCTGGCCGTGGGACACCACTTCAAATTTAACCCTTCAGCAGTGCAGCACACACTCATCATTGCCTCTCTGATATTGCAGTGCTGCCTTCATACTGACCCTTTCACAGTGCAGGACACACTAATATTGAACATCTTAAAGTGCCGCTCTCCCTCAGTGCTGACCCCCCTCTCATTTCTGACCCATTCAGTGTAGCATACCCTTTATTCTGAACCCCTCAGTGCAGCACTCCCTCAACGCTGACCTGCTTCAGTGCTGACCCCCTTCAGTCCTGATACCCCTCAGAACAGCACTCCCGCAGTGCTGACCCCACACTGTGCTGCACTCCCTCAGAGCTCACCCACTTATCGCTGACGACCCCCTCACTTCAGCACTCCCTGATCACCTGGTCGTGCATCACTCCCTTTCTCCGACCCCTCGGACGGTGCAGCACTACGTCAGCGCTGACCCGCCAACAAGATAATGTCAGAGAGATGTTCTCCCATCACATTGACCCTCTGAGACTGGAGCATTTACTAATGTTGGCCCTCTCACAGTGAAGCTCTCCGTTTAGTCCCTCTGACAGGCCGCATGCCTTTTATTACAGGTCTTTTCACAACGCACTGCCCCGTCATCATTGATTCTCTGACAGTGCAGCCCTCTGTTAATATTGAATTTGTGACAGTGCACAACTCCATTAATATTTGCCCTCTGATAGTGCAGCCCTTCCTCAGTCCTGACTCTCTGACAACGCAGCAGTCCCCTAATTACTGTCAGAGGGTCGATACTGAGAGAATGCTGCACTGTCAGAGTCAGCTGCCCGCAGTCCTATCAGACGTTGAGTATTGAAGGTATGGGAGAGGGTGAGTGTCAGTGAATTCTGCACTGCAACAGGGCCAACAGTTTTGTCCCATGGCCAGAGTGTCCATGGTAAGGAAGAACTGCAATGTCAATGTAACAGGGTCGGGACTGAGGTCAGAATTGAGACAGTACTGCAGGATTAGAGAGTCAGTGTTGTGGCTGAGGAGCACTCTGAGGTCCAGTACTGAGGGAAAGCTTCATGATCAGTGGGTCAGTTCTAAAGCTGTGCTACTTTGTCAGAGGGCCATACTAATGCAGTGCCTCATTGTAATGGGATAAGAATTGAGGGAATGTCGCACATGCATCACTAGCTCATCATTGACTGTCTAACAGTGCAGCACACTCTTAGTATTGACCTTCCAACAGTGTCGAGCAGTGTGACACATTGAGTATTAAGAGAGTACTGCACTGTCAGAGGGTCAATGATGGGAGAGTGCTGTGCTGTTGGAAGGTGTGTACTGAAAGGGAGCCGCCCTGCCAGAGGGCCTATATTAAGGCAGTGCAGCATTGTGAGAGGGTCGATATTTAGTGCATGCTCCTGTCTGAGAAGGTCAATTTGATGGGACAACATGCCTCTGAAACTAACTTGTTGGAGTGCTGCACCGCCTGAGGGTTCGTCTGAAGGGAGTGATGCCCTGTCAGATGATGAGCTTTCCCTCATCTTTAACCGTCTGACAGTGCAGCACTCCCATAAGATTAACCCGCTACCAGTGTGGCACTTGCTTACAATTGAACTTCTGACAGTGCACAAGTCCAACAAAATGATCCTCTTGAGTGTCGCACACACTCAATATTGGCCCTCCAACAGTGCAGCACTCCCTCAGGACTGACCATCTGACATTGATACGTGGATCGTGTAGCAATCCTGTAATATTGACCCACTGACACAGCAGAACTCCCTCAATATTGTTTTTCTGACAGTATTGCACTACTGATCCTTCGGCAGTGCCCCTTGATATCAATCTTTTCACATTAGACCACTCCCTCAGCACTAACTCTCTGAATGTGCAGCACTTCTCAGGATGATTCTGTGATATTTCAGCACTCCCACATCATTAACCCTCTGACAGTGCAGCCCTCCCTTTATATCAACCCTCCAACAGTGCACTGTTTCCTTAATATTGGACCTCTGATTGTGTGATACTCCCTCAGTGCGAAACTCTGACAATACAGCACTCTCTCTGAAATAACTCTCTGATTAAGCACTTCCTCTGTGCTAACCCTCTGAAAATGGAGCTTTCTCTCATTACTGACCGTTTGCAGTGCTGCACTGCCTCAGTACTCACTCACCACAAGTGCAGCACTCCATTAAGAGTGATCCTCTGACAGTGTGGCACTCCCCTAATATTGGTCCACTGACTGTGTGGCACTCCCTTAATACTGACCTTTTCGTGGTGCATCACTGCTCTAATATCAAACCTGCAGCTCTATCAGAGGGTCTGTCCTGAGCAAGTGCCCCATCGTCAGCATGTCAATTCTGAGGCAGTGCCTCTATATCAGTGAGTCAACATTGAGGTAGCTCCTGACGGTCAGAATTACGGGAGTGCCTCATATTTAGAGGGTCATTAACTGAGGGACAGCCTCATGATCAGCGGGTCAGTCTTTACGGACTGCCTTATAGCCAGTGTGTCAGTTCTGAGGCAGTGCCCTCAATGTAACAGATTTAGAAATGGGGTAGGGGGCACATGATTAGAAGGTCAGTAGTAAGCTATTGGAACTTTGTCAGAGGGTCAGTACTCAGCGAGTGCCTCATTGACATCGGGTCCATACACAGGGTTTGCACTGAGGGAATGCTTCCTTGTCAGAGATTCAGAAGTGAGAAAGTGCCTCATTGTCAGAGGCTCATTCCTGAGGCAGTGCCTCATTGTCAGAGTGACATAATCAGATAGCACTCCCTCAATTCTAAACCTTAATACTGACCCTCTGACAATGAAGCACTGCCTCAGGACTGACCCTATGATGATGAAGTGTTCCTCAGGATTGAACCGTTGACGATGTGACTCTCCATTCGTGTTGACCTTCTGATAATGGGGTTCTCCTGAAGGACTGACCCTCTGACGGTTGTGCACTGCCTCAGTACTGACCCTCTAAATATCTGCCACTCGGTCAATTCTGACCTCCTTACGATGAGGCATTACCTCAATACTGACTGGGGTGCAGGTCTCTGGCACAGAGTCTGTCGCTCTTGCAACGAAGGGAAGGGGGTATAGGAGGAGAGTGTTAGTCTTTGGGGACTGAATAGTTAGAGGGACAGATAGAAGGCTTGTTTGGAACCGAAGAGACTCACGATTGGTGCGTTGCCTCCAGGTGCTAGGGTCCGTGTTATCTCGGATAGTGTCTTTGGGGTCCTGAAGGGAGAGGGTGACCAGCCCCAAGCCATGGTCCACATAGGTACCAACGACATAGGTAGAAAGAGGGATAGGGATGTCAGGCAGGATTTCAGGGAGCTCCGCTGGAAGCTGAGAGCTCAAACAAACGGAGTGGTTATCTCTGGTTTGTTACCCGTGCCAAGTGATAGCGAGGCAAAGAACAGGGAGAGATTTCAGCTGAACACGTGGCTGCAGGGATGCTGCAGGTGGGAGGGCTTCAGGTACATGGACAATTGGGGCTTATTCTGGGGAAGGTGGGACCTCTACAAACAGGACGGTATCCACTTGAACCAGAGGGGCACTAATATCCTGGGCGGGAAATTTGCTAGTGCTGTTCGGGTGGGTTTAAACTAGCTTAGCAAGGGGATGGGAAACTGTGGTGTAGTTTCAGTACACAGGAGAAAGAGAATAGGGAGGACATGGACAGGATCTCAGTGTCACAGGAGTGTGCTGGCAAACAGCAAGCTGAATTGAAGTGTGTCTACTTCACTGCCAGGAGTATCCGGAATAAGCGAGGTGAGCTTGCAGCATGGATAGGTACCTGGGGCTTCGATGTTGTGGCCATTACGGAGACATGGATAGAGCAGGGTCAGGAATGGATGTTGCAGGTTCCAGGGTTCAGATCTTTGAGTAAGATCAGGTAAGGTGGGAAAAAAGGGGGAGGTGTGGCTTTGTTTGTCGAGGACAGTATAACGGAGGCTGAAAAAGCTTTTGAGGAGGACTGGTCTACTGAGGTGGTATGGGCTGATGTCAGAAACAGGAGAGGAGAGGCCACGCTGCTGGGAGTTTTTTAATAGGCCTCTGCAAAGTTCCAGGGATCTGAAGGAGAGGATTGGCAAAACGATTCTGGGCAGGAGTGAAAGGAACAGGGTGGTCATTATGGGAGACTTTAACTTCCTAAACGTTGACTGGAAATGCTGTAACTCTCGTACGTCGGATGGATGAGTTTTCGTCCAATGCACGCAGGAGCGTTTCCCGACACGGTACGTCGAAGGGCCGACAAGAGGGGAGGCCACACTGGATCTGGTACTTGACAGTGAACCAGGCCAGGTGTTTGATTTAGTGGTAGATGAGCACTTTGGAGAGAGTGACCATAATTCAGTTACGTTTAGTTTAGCGATGGAGTGGGAGAGGAACATGCCACAGGGCAAGACTTACAGATGGGGGAAGGCAATTATAATTGGGCAAGGCTTAGGAGGCAAAGAATGGGGTAGCAAAATGCAGGGGATGGGGACAATCGAAATGGGGAGCTGGTTGAAGTAACAGATATTGCGTGTCCTTGATAGGTATGTCCCTGTCAGGCAGGGGTCAGTGATAAGGTAGGGGAACCGTGGTTTACTAAAGAAATTGTATCTCGTGTTAAGCAGAAGAGCGAGGTTTATGTGATGTTGAGATGAGATGGATCAGTTGATGCGATGGAGAATTACAGATGAGCAAGAAAGGATTTAAAGAGAGAGTGAAGAAGAGCACGGAGGGGTCCTGAGCAGTCATTCGCAGGTAGAATAGAGGAGAACCGTCAAGTTTTCTCAAGGTATGTGAGGAATATAAGGATGACTGGGGTAGGAATAGGGCCAATCAAAGACAGAAGTGGGAAGTTGTGTGTGGACCGGGTAGAGATCGGAGAGGTGCTAAATGAATATTTCTCATCTGTTTTCACTGAGGAAGAGGAGAATATCATCGAGGAGACGACTGAGATACGTGCTATTAGACTTGAAAGGATTCAGGTTAGTAAGGAGGAGATGTTATCAATTCTAGAAGGTGTGAAGCTAGATAAATCCCCTGGGCCTGAGAGGATTTTTCCGAGAATTCTCTGGAAAGCTCGGGAGGAGGTGGCGGAGCCCTTGGCTTTGATCTTTGAGTCCTCATTGTCTGCAGGTTTAACACCAGAGGACTGGAGGATTGCAAATGTTGTGCCCTTGTTCAAGAAGGGCAGGAGAGATGAGCCAGGCAATTACAGCCAGTGAGCCTCACGTCTGTTGCAGGAAAAGTTTTGGAAAGGGTTATAAGAGATAGGGTTTATAATCATCTCGGAAGCAACAATTTGATTGGAGATAGTCAACATGGATTTGTCAAGGGCAGGTCGTGTCTCACAAACCTCATGGAGATTTTGAGGAGGTGACCAAGCATGTGGATGAGAGAAGGCCAGTTGACGTAGTGCACATGGACTTCAGTAAAGTCTTTGATAAGGTTCCACATGGTAGGCTATTGGAGAAAATACGGAGCCATGTGATTGAGGGAGATTTAGCAGTTTGGATTAGAAACTGGCTTTCGGTAAAAAGGCAACCAGTGGTGTTTGATGGAAAATATTCAGCCTGGAGTCCGGTTACTCGTGGTGTGCCTCAAGGATCTGTTTTTGGCCCACTGCTGTTTGTCATTTTTATAAATGACTTGGACGCAGGCATAGGTGGATGGGTTAGTAAGTTTGCAAATGACACTAAAGTCGGTGGAGTGGTGGACAATGTGGAAGAATGTCGCATGTTGCAGGGAGACTTGGATAAAGTGCAAAATTGGGCGGAAAGGTGGCAAATGGAGTTCAATGTGAGGTGATTCGCTTTGGGAGGAATAATAGGAAGGTACAATACTGGGCCAATGGAAAGATTCTTGGTAGTGCGGATGTGCAGAGGGACCTTGGCGTCCATGTACGTAGATCTCTGAAAGTTGCCACCCATGTTGATAGTGCTGTGAAGAAGGCATACGGTGTGTTAGACTTTATTGGTAGAGGGATTGAGTTCCAGAGCCGTGATGTCATGCTGCAACTGCACAAAACGCTCGTGCGACCTGTTCTGGTCGCTCCATTGCGGGACGAATTCGGAAGCATTGGAAAAGGAGCAGAGGAGATTTACCAGGATGTTGCCTGGTCTGGAGTGAAGGTGTTATGAGAGAAGGCTGAGCGACTCGAGTCTGTCCTCATTGGAGAGAAGAAGGCTAAGAGGGCCTTTAATAGAAACATACAAGACGATCAGAGAAAGATGAGTCAGGGTGGACGGTGAGAGTCTTTTTCCTCGGATGATGATGTTGGCTTGTACGAGGGGGCTCAGCTACAAATTGAGGGGTGATGGATTGAAGACAGATGTCAGAGGCAGGTTCTTTACCCAGAGAGTGGTAAGGGCATGGAATGCCCTGCCTGCCAATGCAGTTAACTCAGCCACATTCAGGGCATTTGAACAGTCCTTGGACAAGCATATAGATGATGATGGGATAGTGTGAGGGAACGGACTTAGATTAGTTCACAGGTTGGCGCAACATGGAGGGCCGAAGGACCTGTTCTGCTCTGTATTTTTCTATGTTCACAGATGACACGAAAATGAGTGAGAGAGTAAAGTCTGAAGAGGACAATGAAAATCTGCGGAAGGATGCAGAAAGTTTAAGTGAATGGACAAGGGCCTAGCAGATGGAGTCCAATGATGGTAGATGTGAGGGTATCCATTTTGGTAGCAATTATGGAAAAATGGAGTCTTGCTTAAATGGTGAAAAATTGCAGCATGCTGCTCCGCAGAGTGAGCTGGGCAGCCTTGTGTCTGAATCAGGTAGTTTGCAGATGCGGCTGGTAATTGAGACAGCAAATGGAATAGTGTCCTTCATTGCGAGAGTGATGCAGTTTAAAAATCGGGAGGGTATGCTACAGTTGTATAGGGTGCTGGTGAGGCTTGGTGTGGAGTAGTTTGTGCAGTTTTAGTCTCCTCACTTGAGAAAGGATGTACTTGCACTGGAGGGGGTGCAAAGGAGGTTCACGAGATTGATTCCAGAATTAAAAATGTTGCTGTACGGGGAGAGATTGAGTAGACTAGGATTGCAGTCACTGGAATTTAGAAGAATGAGGGGTGATCTAATAGAAACTTTTAAAATTATGAAACAAATGGATCGGAAATTGTTTCCACTGATGGGCGAAATCCCAACTCGGGGGCACAGCCTCAAAATAAGTGTGAACAGATACAAAACTGAGTTGAGGATGAGCTTCTTCATCCAAAGGGTTGTGAATCTGTGGAATTCTCTGCCCACTGAAACAGTTGAGGTTCCCTTGTTGAATGTTTTGAAAGCCAAAACAGATAGATCTTTGAACAGGAAAGGAATTGAGGGTTATGGTGAATGGGAGGGTAAGTGGAGCTGAGTCCGCAAAAAAGATCAGCGGAACGAGCTGGAAGAGACAGATGGCCTACTCCTGTTTTATTTCTTATGTCCGTATGTCCTTAGATTGCCATCCATGTCATTCCTCCTTCCCTGGAATAGGCCAGTTCTGAACTGAAGAGTAGGTCTTTAAATAACTCCCACATATCAAATGTTGACTTGTTCAATAAAAGCTCCTCCCAATTAATACTGCTCAGCTCCTACCTAACACTGATGTAATTTTCCCTCCCCCAATTTCGTCCCTTCCCACAAGGTCCTGATTATCCATGGCTGTCTTAAAATGTAAGGAGATGCGATCGCCCATTTAAGAAACTCCTGGTTCACTGTTTTTCCCAAGTGGGAATCAGCTACAGGCTTTCTTGTTCCACGATGGGGGAGGAAATGGCCTAGTGGTATTATTGCTGGACTGTTAATTCAGAGACTGAGATAACATTCTGGGGACCTGTGTTCAAATTCCAGCACAGCAGATGGTGGAATTTGAATTCAATATAAAAGAAAATCATGAATTAAGAATATAATGATGACCATGAATTCATTGCCAAATGTCAGAAAAACTCAGCTGGTTCACTGATGTGCTTTAGGGAAGGAAACTGCCACCCTTACATGATCTGGCCTATATGTGACTGCAGACCCACAGCAATATGATTGACTTTGAACTGTCCCCTAGGCAATTAGGGATGGACAACAAACACTGCGTAGCCAGGGATGTCCTCCTCCCATTAACAAATAAATAAAATTGGATTCTACATCTTCCGATCCAAGTTCGTTTCTTGCTCTCATACTAATTTCTTCGCTTACAGTCACTTTCCCTCCTGCCTGTCTTTTTGGAATGTCGTACAGCCCTGCGCACTTACCTCCAGTGTTGATCTCCTTGTAAACATGTCTTTGTAATAGCTATAAAATCATGCCCGTCAACCTCGAAATGTGCTATTAATTTGTTGACTTTGTTCTGAATACAATGAGCACGCAAGCAAAGAGCCATGAATTTAGCTTTATCACTTGATTTCACCTCTTGACACTATTTACAGCTGTTTTCTGTTTGTACATGCTGCCTTTTCCAGTACCACGCTGAGTATTGTTATCCCGATAGTTCTTTCGTCTCAGTCCGTGTGTATTCCTGGGCGAATGTGCTCGTGTGGTCTCAGGAGTTGGGGAGGTCACGGCTCTGGGACAGCCGTTTCATCGCCCAATGCTGCAGTTAAGAAGAAAAGAAAATCTCTTGCTCTGAGCTCTGCAAACCTGGGCAATGTCAAAAGGGAAACAAGGTCAAAAGAATTTCAACAAGAATCTCAAAATTAACTGCTGAATTCATATCAACATTACGGGGATCGCCCAACTTAGTGGCCACAACATCCCACTTTGTATTCTTCACAAACAATCCAAAGGCTGAAGTATCCGTATCCCTCTTAACTTTTATGGTTTTTGAGCAAATTTCTTGTTTCTAACTTGTGCATATTTGTGGTGCCTTATGACTTGTTGCATTTAGCAATTGATAAACTCACTCTCTCACGAGTTCAGGAGAAGCTAGTTTTATAGAATCCCCAGTGTGGAAACAGGCCACTCAGTTCAACAAGCCCACAGCAAGCCTCCAAAGAGCATCCCACCTAGACCCATCCCCATTCCCCTACTCTATCCCTGTCAGCCTGCATTTCCCATGGCTAATGTACCTAACCTACACATCCGTGGGCACTGTGGGTAATTCAGCATTGCCAATCCACCTAACCTGCACATCTCTGGACTGTAGGAGGAAACCAGAGCACCCAGCAGAAACCCACACAGACAAGGGGAGAATGTGCAAACTCCACACAGACAGTCATCCGAGGCTGGAATGGAACTCAGGTCCCTGGTGCTGTGAGGTAGCGTTACTAACGACTGAGTCACCGTGTCACCCTGAGTTATCTTGACTCCTTCTGAAACATAGGAAGGTATCCACAACCCAAAGATCCTTTTTAATCAGCTTAATTCGTACCAACTGAGGTGGATCTAGTTGGGTGTGTAAAGAAGGGGAGTCTTTCACGAGGGAACTTAACAATTTGGGAGACTCAGTCACCGAGGGAGCCTGACCCGAAGACTGGTCAAAACAATAATGATTCGATATGAATTAGTTAGAATGCAGCTGTTAACAGTAATCCTCCATCCCTATGTGGGAGCGAGATTTAACATTCAAAATCAAAACTGAAACTCTTGAACAAGGTAGTTCAAAACAGCCAGTTCTCTGATTGAGGTTGTTGACTCGCTCGCCGAGCTGGCGGCTTCTCATTCAGACGTTTCGTCACCATGATCGGTGACATCATCGGTACAGCCTCCAATGAGACGATGTTATTCTACTCTGTCTGGAATTGACACTGTCCGGTCTGTTACCATGAGTACTGTCATTTCCGGTTTTGATCTGTATGGGTTTGTGTGTGGGGGTCCAATTGTATCTGTTTGTTGGTTGCATTATGGGTGGAGAATCACGCCTCTCAGAGGACACTGCGACAAGGTAACCGTAGTAGCCAAGCCAAGCATAGACACGCACAGGAATTCCGAGAGGCATGGTTCTGCACCCATTCTCCAGCCTCACAAATTTGGTCTCTTCAGTCTGAATATGATCACTCAACCATATCCTTGATGACAAACAATAGAGTCTTACTTCCCAAAATCTACAAACAGGACTGTCCAGACAGATCCATTTGTTCTCATGATATCATCTTCTGCTGGAGGGATTCCGAAATGTCTGCATTCTTCCTCAACTGAGCATTCCTTGCATTCGTGGTTGACAGAGCTGTCAGCCATGTCCATTGTGCTGCAGGGTTCCCAAGCGGAATATGAGTTGCTGTTCCTGCAACTTTGGGGTGGCATCATTTGTGGCACTGCAGGAGGCCCATGTTCAGTTTGGTTATGACTTTTGAGGAATGGATGGTCCCTTTGAGATTGAAATTGGAGAAAGATTTCAGGATTTTTTCATGTTCATGTCTTTCTGTTATGCCCCTAGGAAAAAAGCAATGAAAGTGCCGTTCATGTTTTGCACGGCGAGCTGCTGAATACTAACCGGTCTCACACCATTACCATCACCTTGCCCTTGTGAAGGCAGATATGGATAAGGTTCTCAAAGCTGATAGAAGATTGAAACCACTCTAATCCTGTGACGATGGTAAGTTTCCCTTCTTTAAGAAAAAATGCTTGCAGCTGAATGAGCATAATATAGAGCATAGTGGCTCTGGTTAACACCGCTGTCTCAATTCCACCCTTTGGTGACTTTCTGTGTGGAGTTTGCACATTCTCCATGTGCCTGCATGGGTTTTCTCTGGGTGCTTGAGTTTCCTCCCACAGTCAAAAGATGTGCAAGGTTGGTGGATTGGCCATGCAAAATTTCCCAAGGTGTTCAGTGATGTGTAGGTTAGGTGAGTTATAGGTGGATGGGTCTGGGTGGGATGCTGTGAGGGGCAGCGTGGACGTGTTGGGCTGACGGACTTGTTTCCACACTGTAAGGGTTCTCTGATTCATGATTCTATGATTTTACTGAGTGCAAAGGTACAATATTGACTCGTCATATTTGTCTCACCTCTTTACACATTGACAAGAAAGCTTTAATGTCAGTTTCTATGCATTTGCCACTTGTCTGCTGTCTCTCACAAGGCTGACTATATCTCCTTCTCTAATGCGCATCTCCTGTCCACTGACACTGAGAGGTGACACTTGCTTTTCATTTAGTACAATCAATAAAACAATAGCCTCCATATTACATCCAGCGGCTTCTCTTAACACTCACACATTGTTCTTTATTTCCTCCAGGTATTGACCACTCATCATTTCTAATTCCTCATCTCTTCTCTCGCTCGCTCTCTCTCGCTCGCTCTCTCTCGCTCGCTCGCTCTCTCTCGCTCTCTCGCTCTCGCTCTCGTGGTCTTTATCTCAGAGGTTCACAGTCACACGATGTTGCACATGCATATTCTGTCCCTCATGCACAAACACACTACACACACACAAAAAAAAGTCGGGAACACAGTCTCTCACGAACACACTCTGTCACATTCTCACTCATTCATACTCCCTACTATCACACAGTCGTACACGGTCTTGCACACATTCTGTGGCACACTTGCATGCACTGTCGCAGGATCTTTTGCCAATGCTCTTACTCTCAAGTACACACACACTCCCACAAATCTCTCCCTCACACACTTAGGTTTGCAAATTCACTTGCTGTCAAGCTCACTCACACTTACAGACACACTCACTCCCTCATGCATGCTGTAACACTCCTTTCTTGTGCGAACTCCCTTTCACACACTCTCAAGCACAGTCACTGGCACACACATTCTGTCGTGCGCACACACACACTTTCATGCACTGTCTTTGCACTCTTGAGCACAATCATATGCTCATCTCTCTCTTGCACACAGTCAATTTGATTTGAGTCAGAGATAATGGGAACTGCAGATGCTGGAGAATCCAAGATAATAAAATGTGAGGCTGGATGAACACAGCAGGCCAAGCAGCATCTCTGATGAAGGGTCTTGGCCCGAAACGTCAGCTTTTGTGCTCCTGAGATGCTGCTTGGCCTGCTGTGTTCATCCAGCCTCACATTTTATTATCTTGATTTGAGTCATCATTGTCACATGTGCCCAGGTACAGTGAAAAGTTTTCTTCTGCATGCAGTATAGACAGGTGATATCAAACAAGGCGCATGAGTGAAACGGAACATAGTGACAGCTACAGAGAAGATGCACAGAGAGCAAGATCAAAATTAGATTTAAGCTTTTCAGTGTCCTATTCAGATGTCCAATAACAGCGGTGAAGAAGCTGTTCTTGAATCTTTTCACGCATGTATACAAACTTTTTTTACATCTTCCCTTCAGAAAAAGGGAGAAGAGAGTGTAATTGGCGGGTGAGAAGGGCCTTTGATTATGTCAGTTTCTTTCCCGAGGCAGCGGGAAGTAGAGGTGGAATCAACGAATGGAAGGCTGGTTTGCATGATGGACTATGCTGTGTTCATGACTCTGTAGTTTCTTGTGGTCTGAGGAAGAGCTGTTGCCAAACCATGCTGTGACATGCATCCAGATAGGATGCTTTCTCTGGTACATGAATGAAAGTTGACCTTGCGGACACTCCAAATTACCTTAGCCTGCTGGGGAAATAGAGACATTTGGTGTGCTTTTTTGCCGATTGCGACGATCTGGGTGGACCAGGAGAGATTGTTGGTGATCGACACTCTCAACTATCTCCACCTCAGCAACATCTCTCTCACTGTCTGATGCAGGCGCTCACACACTCACATTGTGTCACCTATTCTGTCTGTCTGTCTCTCCCTCTCTCCCTCATCGCCCATCTCTCTCTCACTCGCTCTCTCTCTCGCTCTCTCGCGCGCGCTCTCTCTCTCTGTCTCTGTCTCCCTCCCCCACCCCCCCAACCTCTCTGGCTTTGTCTCTCTCTCTCTCTCTTTTTCTCACATACCAACTCATTGCTCAGTATTCCATGGTATCTGAATTGTTGGAAGAATTAACTTAGACTGAGCGTGGATTTTCTCCCAAATTAGTTTTGACAAAGCAGAACCAATTCTGCCTGGAAGAAGAAAGGCAGGAGCCATAATAATTAGGGATTGTTTTGCCAGAGGAACCGTGCTGTGATATGCATCCAGATAGGATGCTTTCTGTGGTACATCAGTGAAAGTTGCCCTTGTGGGCACACGGAATTGCCTTAGCCTCCTGGGAAGTAGAGACAACGGTGTGCTTTTTTGCTCATTGCGATGATGTGGACGGACCAGTGAACTAATCTAAGCCCATCCCCCTACACGATCCCATTATCATCCATATGCTTATCCAAGGACTATTGAAATGCCCCGAATGTGGCTGAGCTAACTGCATTGGCAGGCAGGGGGTTCCACATCCTTACCACTCTCTGAGTAAAGAACCTGCCTCTGACATCTATCTCAAATCTATTATCCCTCACTGTTGCTCATACAAGCTGACGTCATCATCCTCGGAAAAAGACCCACACTGTCCACCCTGCCTCATCCACTGATCATCTTGTATGTCTCTATTAAATCTCCTCTGAATCACCTTCTCTCCAATGAGTACACACCCAAGTCCCTCAGCCTTTCTTCAGAAGACCTTGGCTCCGGACCAGGCAACATTTCCTCTGCACCTTTTCCAATGCTTCCACATCCTTCCTGTAATGGGGCGACCAGAACTGTACGCAATATTCCAAATGAGACCGCACCAGCTGTTTGGACAGTTGCTCTGGATCTCAATCCCACTGCCAATAAAACCTAAAACACCGGAAGCCTTCTTCACAGCACTATCAACCTAGATGGCAATTTTCAGGGATCGACATAGATGGACACCCTCTGCACAGCAACACTGCCAAGAATCTTTCCATTGACCCAATATTCTGCCTTCCTATTATTCATCCCAAAGTGAATCACCTCACATTTATCCGCATTGAACTCCATCTGCCAGCTTTCCACCCAATTCTGCAGTTCATCCAAGTCTACCTGTCACCTGCAACATTCTTCCACATTGTCCACCACTCCACCGACTTGAGTGTCATCTGCAAACTTAGTAACCGATCTACCAATGCCTCCGTCCAAGTCATTTATAAAAATGACAAACAGCAGTGGTCCCAAAACAGATCCTTGAGACAAACCAGTAGTAACCAGACTCCAGGCTGAATATTTTCTATCAACCACCACTGGTTGCCTCCTTCGCCAAAGCCAGTTTCTTATTCAACCTGCTAAATCTCCCTCAATCCCATGTCTCCATGTTTTCTCCAATAGCCTACCATGTGGAACCTTATCGAAGGCTTCACGGAAGTCCATGTCCACCACGTCAACTGCCCGACCCTCATCCACGTGCTTGGTCACCTTCCAAAATTACTCAATGAGGCTTGTGAGACACGACCTGCCCTTGACAAATCCATGTTGACTATCTCCCATCAAATTGGTGCTTGCTCGATGATTATAAATCCTCTCTCTTATAATCCTTTCCAAAACATTTCCTGCAACAGACGGAAGGCTCACTGGGTTTATAATTACCTGGGTCATCTCTACTGCCCTCTTTGAACAAGAGCACAACATTTGCAACCCTCCAGCCTTCTGGTACTAAACCTGTAGACAATGAGGATTCAAAGATCAAGGCCAAAGGCTCCGCCACCACCTCCGTAGCCTCCCAGAGAATCTGAAAGTTTTGAAGGATGATGCGTTGTATCCGGAGGTTGGTGGGGTGGTACGTTAGGACGAGGGAGACTTTGTTTTGGTTGTTGTTGCGGGGTGGGGTGAGAGGGATTTGTTGCAGGAAATGCTGGAGACACCGTCGAGGGTGTTATCAACCACCGAGCGGGGCGAGTTGTGGTCCTTGAAAAATGAGGACATCTGAGATATACTGGAATAGAATACCTCATCCTGGGAGTGCAGATGCAGAGGCAAAGGAATGGGGAATAGGGGATGAATTGTTGCAGGAATATGGTGGGAGGAGGTGTAATCTTGGTAGCTGTGGGAATTGGTGGAGTTGAAATAGAACATAGAACATAGAACATAGAACAGTACAGCACAGAACAGGCCCTTCAGCCCACAATGTTGTGCCGACCATTGATCCTCATGGATGCACCCTCAAATTTCTGTGACCATATGCATGTCCAGCAGTCTCTTAAATGACCCCAATGACCTTGCTTCCACAACTGCTGCTGGCAACGCATTCCATGCTCTCACAACTCTCTGCGTAAAGAACCTGCCTCTGACATCCCCTCTATACTTTCCACCAACCAGCTTAAAACTATGACCCCTCGTGCTAGCCATTTCTGCCCTGGGAAATAGTCTCTGGCTATCGACTCTATCTATGCCTCTCATTATCTTGTATACCTCAATTAGGTCCCCTCTCCTCCTCCTTTTCTCCAATGAAAAGAGACCGAGCTCAGTCAACCTCTCTTCATAAGATAAGCCCTCCAGTCCAGGCAGCATCCTGGTAAACCTCCTCTGAACCCTCTCCAAAGCATCCACATCTTTCCTATAATAGGGCGCCCAGAACTGGACGCAGTATTCCAAGTGCGGTCTAACCAAAGTTTTATAGAGCTGCAACAAGATCTCACGACTCTTAAACTCAATCCCCCTGTTAATGAAAGCCAAAACACCATATGCTTTCTTAACAACCCTGTCCACTTGGGTGGCCATTTTAAGGGATCTATGTATCTGCACACCAAGATCCCTCTGTTCCTCCACGCTGCCAAGAATCCTATCCTTAATCCTATACTCAGCTTTCAAATTCGACCTTCCAAAATGCATCACTTCGCATTTATCCAGGTTGAACTCCATCTGCCACCTCTCAGCCCATCTCTGCATCCTGTCAATGTCCCGCTGCAGCCTACAACAGCCCTCTACACTGTCAACGACACCTCCGACCTTTGTGTCGTCTGCAAACTTGCTGACCCATCCTTCAATTCCCTCGTCCAAGTCATTAATAAAAATTACAAACAGTAGAGGCCCAAGGACAGAGCCCTGTGGAACCCCACTCACCACTGACTTCCAGGCAGAATATTTTCCTTCTACTACCACTCGCTGTCTTCTGTTGGCCAGCCAATTCTGTATCCAAGCAGCTAAGTTCCCCTGTATCCCATTCCTCCTGACCTTCTGAATGAGCCTTCCATGGGGAACCTTATCAAAATGGATATTTGTTTCTCGGTGGTTGGAAATAGAGTGGTCCAGGGAGGAGAGAGAGGTATCAGAGATTGTCCAGGTTAACTTCGAGTTCGGGAGGAAGGTGTTGGTGAAGCGGATGAACTGTTAGAGCCCCTTGTGGGAACACGAGGCGGTGCCGATACAGTCATCAATGTAACGGAGGAAGAGGTGGGGTTGAGGGCCAGTGTAGGTACGGAAGAGGGAGCGTTCCGTGTAACCTACAAAGAGGCAGGCATAGCTTGGGCCCATTTGGCTACCCTGGCCACCCCCTTTGTCTGTAGGAAGTGGGAGGAATTGAAAGAGAAACTGTTGAGGGTTGTTCAAGGACCGGAACTTGCCCCTCCTCAGTGGTCAAAAACGCCCTCGACCGTGTCACCCGCGTTTCCCACAACTCATCCCTCACACCCGCACCCCATAATAACTACCAAAACAGTGTCGTCCTCGCCCTCACGTACCACCCCACCAACATCCGGATTCAATGCGTCGTCCTCCGACCCTTCTGCCATCCGCAATCCGACCCCACCACCAAAGACATTTTTCCCACCACCCTGAGGTGACCCCCTTATCCGCTCCACACTCCCCTCTAGCACTCCCTACACCCAGCACTTTTCCCTGCATATCCATAAATGTTGTCATCACAACGTTTAAAATTCACTGGTCCCGATACCCCCCCCCCCCACCCTCACCCCCATCCCAGGCCCCAGGAAGAATTTCCTCATCAAACAGATGTTTACCTGCACATCTGCTAATGTGGTAGACTGTATCCACTGTTGCCATTGTGGCCCCCTCTACATCGGGGAAACCAAACAGAGGTTTGGGGACCGCTTCACCTGTGCTCAGTTTGCACTAAAGAACTGCACCTCCCAGTCGCGAACTGTTTTGACTCTCCCTACCAATCCTCAGGTAACATGTCCATCCTGGGCCTCCTGCAGTGCCACAACGATGCCACCTGAAGGTTGCAGGAGCAGCACCTCATATTGCGCTTGGGAACCCTGCACTCCATGGTATCAATGTGGACTTCACAAGCTTCAAAATCACCCCTCGCCCTCCCGCATCCCAAAACCAGCCCACCTCTCCCATCCTGCCACCTCAAACCCCACCCCCATTTCCTACCTCCGAACCTCTTCCCGCCCCGGAGACCTGTTCGTCCTCCCCGGATTGGCCTATCCCCTCCCTCCCTCCCCACCTACACTCACCTCTGCTGGCTCCATCCCCACCTCTTTAACTTGTCTGTCTCCTCTCCACCTATCTTCTCCTCTATGCATCTTTGATCCGCCTCCCCCTCGCCCACTATTTATTTCAGAACTCTCTCCCCCTCCCCCTTTTCTGATGAAAGGTCTCGGCCCAACGTGTCAGCTTTTGTGCTCCTCAGATGCTGCTTGGCCTGCTGTGTTCATCCAGCTGCACACTTTGTTATCTCTACATCTCTTAACAACCTCATTAAGTGAGTTCTAGAGCGAACAATGCAGGGTAGACTTTGGGTTTATCATTCTAACTTGCCAGTCCTGAAAGATGAAAGTTGGTTTGTGTTGGATGTTTGTCTCATAGCTATGAAAGATATCCTGAAAGGATTTTTCAAATCTTTTGTTGAGAATTGTCCCCATTTAGTCACTAATCCTTTTCCTTCTTTAAAGTTTCCTTGGTAGTGACAAATTTCAAATATCTGCAGAATTTTATTTGGCTTTGTATTGGTTCTCTGTGATTCTCTGTTAATGGCTCCGCCACCTGCCAGCTAATTACAGGATTTATCATTGATGTGCCTGTACCAAAATCTTTCGTCTTATACTATATATCCCAATTTCAGGAGAAAGTCCATAGAGACCTTTTAAAGGAAAGGGGATTAGAAAGAAAATCTATCGATCAAAATCATGAATAGTTGATAAATTATTTGCATTCCATATTTCCAGAACCTGCCCCGGAAGAGAGAGCCCAGAGAATTGCCAAAGCTGTCCGCAAACAGTCAATAGAAGTGAAGGAAAATTGGGAACAACTGAAAATCCGTGCGAGCAACTGGCAGAAACAGGTGGAAAAGGCGTTGGAGAAACTTCAAGAACTGCAGAAAGTTCTGGATGATCTTGAGGCTCAGGTGATAACAGCTGAGGGGGTCCACACTGATCGGCAACCTGTGAGTGACCTGCTTATTGACTCATTGCAGGATCACATTGATAAAACCACAGTAAGTGCAATTACATTACACTTCACTCATGAACAGATGTAACCACAATGTTGTATCGAGACGATCAGTAATATGAGTACTTCAGTAATATTGATTGAATGGTTGTTAACTTAATTTGCAAATTAAAACTGAGTTGAGCATGCCTTCTGATGATATCACATGGTTAATATTAGTATAGTTGAGGATTCTATTAGTCAGTGACATCAGCTGAGTTATCTGCTTGTTGCCATGTTATCAGGGTTCAAGGTAAAGGCACGCCATTTGGCGACTCGTTAGAGAGAGACAACTGGTTATGATTTAACCTGAAGATCACCATGTCTCAGGGAAGTAGAGGCGAAGACCCTTTGTGGTCAGCTCACTGGTGTGGCAATTGAGCCCTCTCTGCAGGGCATCAGTCTGTATCACAAACCAACTGAATTTGAATAGAGTTTAGGATTGGAGAGCCATCCATGCAATTATTTTTTTTCAATGAATGTTTCTCACTGGGACTCTCACCGGCAAACTTTTTAAAAGCCAGCTCAGCCATACAGGCGAGATCAGTTCCTGATCTCAGCTGAATTTTTTGACCTGGGGTGGGTCAGCGTTAGGAGTTCATTGATTGGAATGAATTCTCATTAAGTTAGCGAGAGGGATACTACACGTGAATAGATCGATGTTTTGAAAAGAGGATGAGATATGAGCAAAAGTTGAATTGATGTGGAAGACCAGCCACAATCATCATCGACGGTGGAGCAAGCTTGAGCGGCCATGCAACATTGTGCTGCCGCTATTTGACTTGTTCTGTGGAAAGGAAGGAAAATGGTCCAAGTGTCAAAAATGCCGAAGACCACATCATTCTACAACCTCAAAATTTGATTGTGTTCAGCATATTATCACTCCTGGTACCCCTAAATCCTGGTCTATCATCTCAGCAGCTCGACTCTGCCCAAAAGCTGGTTACTTGTGACATTTTTGAGGGATCTTCCCAAGTCTGAAAATCATTTTTGTTTTTGTACAATCAGAGTTGGCCAGTGTGGAAGGAGGTCGTTTGGCATATCGTAGCTCTTTGAAATAACTCCCCAATTCGTCCCCCTCTGCTTGGCAATGACTTCAACCACTTATAAAATCTCTTTAATGGAGGGAGACTTTGAAGGCATCTGATTGGAGTATTAACGATCCCAGAATACAACTGAGCCTTATTAAGTTGTTAGTTCTGATGATCAAGAGCTTGATGAAAGAGGATTGTTTGAAAAAGTGCCTTAAAAGAGGAAATGTACAGAGGCTAAGAGTTGTAGGAAGTTAGCGAGTTTTGAGAGGATTTGTTGCTTGGGTTGAGGTTCTGGATGTGAGTTTGCTCGCTGAAGGTGTAGGAAGTCTCTTCTTGGGTTTGAAGCCGACACAATTAAATGTTTGGCAACTAGTAGTGGGCTGTTTAAAATCAAGAGTGGGCAAGCGGACATAATTAGACGAGTGCAGATGTCCTGAAGTATGGTTGGACTGGTGGAGATTACCAAAATAGCGATAGGCATAGCCAAGTAACGATTTGTAAACAAAAATGAGAATTTAATAAAATTACTGTTAATGGTATCAGTCAGGTAGAAAGTACAGAGAATGGGAATTGGTTCAAGTTGAGACTCAGGCAGTGGAGTTTTAGACGACCTCAAGTGTTCAATGGACAAATGTGGGTCTCCATCAGGGAATGCATTGGAATTGTCAGGTCCAGAAGTGAAGTAGTTCCAGGTGAAGGTTTCACTGCTAATGAGCCGAGACAACAGACAGGTAGGCAGGATTGAAAAGATGTAAAGAGACAGCTTTAGGGATTGCATGAATGTGTGGTCGGACGTTCATCATGGGATAAACAAGATGCCAAGGTTGTGCTGAGACAAGTGTAATATTACATTGTTGCCAAGGCGGAGTAATGCAATCAGTAGGTCGTGAATAGAGATTGGTGTGGGGACCACAAAGTGGTCTTCCCAGTTTGAAATTGTTATCTCTACATAGTTGCGCAACTTTATGTTCTGTTCAAAAGGCATTACTGACAAGGAAACAGAAGTTAGCCATTTGTTTACTTGTCAATATATCTTGATTTTTCCACCATGTTCTCCAGTTATTGACACAACATGTGCAGTGTACGAAGTGAACCGTTCAAACCTTAAAAGGAGATGTTAAAATTTTGGAATATAAAGTTAAATTTATTTTATTGAAAATTTAAATAAATTACATGAAGGTTTGACCAAGACTGCAAGGAATTAGATGGAACACCAGATGAATAAAACAAGCAGTAGTAAGGTGGTATTAGCTGGATGTTCCTGAAGAAACAGAACGCAGCCAACCTTTGTTCGATCAGGGGGATTAATTGTGTGGTGTCAGACACAGTCGATGAAATCATTCCTTCTGTCTTTACTGTCTGACTAGACTATGGTTGTAATATTTCCTTTTTTAAGCGCTCAACGTTAGACATAGTTCACTTGACATTCTCATTTTATAAATTTTAAGAACTTGACTTATTGTCAAGTCACGATAGGATTGAAAACACATTCTATAACTGTTTGAAGTCAGAAGTCACATGACACCAGCTTGTCGTCCAACAGGTTCATTTGAAATCACACAAGCTTTTGGAGTGCAGCCCCTTCATCAGGTGCAGTTCGTGAGGTGACCACAGAGAGACACAGCTTATCAGCAGAGAGATCAAAAGATCATAGAATTGGCGTGAGTGGAGTGTCAGATAATAACTCTATACAGGTGACCAAGAGTGTTAGAGGCAAGCAAAGTGTTTATAAAGTCAATGTCAGTGCTGTGTTGTCATGATAATCAGGCAGCGCAACAGAAATGTACAAAAGGTGGCATCTCAGGTCAGACTCTGACTTGTAGTTTCGAGGCTTGTGTTCAGAATCTGTCTTAGAGTTTTAACCTTTATTTCAAAAGCAAGAATTTATAAGATACCACACTGACTGTAACGACAAGTTGTGTGTTTCTTCAACAAAATACCTGCAAACCAACAAACGTCCTGGATGAAGACTTATTATCTGACACTCCACTCACACCAGTTGTAGGATGTTTTGATCTGTCTGCTTATGAATTGTGTGTCTGTGTGTTTACCTCCCTGACCGCACCTGATGAAGGGACTGCACTCCCAAAGCTTGTGTGATTTCAAATAAACCTGTCAGATTATAACCTGATGTCATGTGAGCTCTGACTTTGTCTATCCTAGTCCAACACCAGCACCTCCACATGATAACTGTTTGGAACCAAGTCAGTGCAACAGGTACATATCGAACATTTGACTTCGGAAGAATGCCGAGTGCTGAAAAGTTCATTAATAACAAAGGATTTCTTCATTATGCCATCTATCGTAACATGCTGCGTCTCACAGTTACAATGAAAGGATGGCCACTTGAATTTAGCAGGGCCAACAACAGTTATGGACATTTTTAGCATGGGAGGAGGCCATTCAACCTATTTTAACTGTCCCAGCTCTCTCCCAGCGCAACAAAATTAATCCTTCTCTCGAACTCATTCCACATATTTCACAGAATTGAAATATATAGGTACATACTTAAGAGATTTTAACATCAAGTGAGCAGTTCTCGCACTTCACCTTGTCACTAAAAATGGAAAATGTGACTTACAAGGAGTGGGTCTTTATTTTTGTTCTGTTTTGATGATGAAGCAGATGCAAGTCAAAGTGCTGGAACTGGCGTCTTGAACTTAGCAACTGTTCAACGTGTACAAAATGAATTCTGTGCACATCTACTAAAAGCAGTTTTATGGAAGGAAAAGGTACCAAAGAAGATTTGGTGTATTGTGCTTGATGCTATTATACTCCAACCTGTGAAAACAGAACTCGACGACTGTGAGTGTTGAGTTCTGAGAGGGTGCTATCTTGTTTGAATGTACATTGCGAAGCCTAGGCCTATTTTCCCAACAGCAAAATTGGTAATCCAGCAAGAAATGGCTATTTCTCACATTTGTTGGCTGTAAATGTCTGTTTAAAGTTTGCTTATATACAGGTGCTTAACCTGCTTTTACAGTTTGAACATTTGTTGTGCCAATGAAAATTTTTTGAATGGTTTCACCTCCAGTTTTCCACTTTATACATATTTGGTATTTTTTCAGGGTAAGGACTATCTTCAAAATCTGAGATTGGGTTTTGAAAGACAGCAGCCTTTGTTTTGGAGAGATAATGGGAACTGCAGATGCTGGAGAATGCGAGATAACAACGTGTGGAGCTGGATGAAGACAGCAGGCCAAGCAGCATCTTAGGAGCACAAAAGCTGACGTTTCGGGCCGAGAACCACCTTCAGAAAATGGGGAGGGGGTGCGGTTTCTGAAATAAATAGGGAGAGAGGGGGAGGCGGATGGAAGATGGATGGAGGAGAAGATCGGTGGAGAGGAGAGTATGGGTACGGAGGCAGGGAGGGGATAGGTCAGTCTGGGGAGGCCGGACAGGTCAAGGGAGCGGGATGAGGGGAAATAGGGGTGCGGTATGAGGTGGGAGGGGGGATGGGTGAGAGGAAGAATAGGTTAGGGAGGCGGGGACGAGCTGGGCTGGTTTTGGGATGCAGTGGCAGGACAGGAGATTTGCAAGCTTGTGAAATCCACATTGATACCATTGGGCTGCAGGGTTCCCAAGCAGAATATGAGTTGCTGTTCCTGCAACCTTCGGGTGGCGTCATAATGGCACTGCAGGAGGCCCAGGTTGGACATGTCCTCTCGGGAATGGGAGGGGGAGTTGAAATGGTTCGTGACTGGGAAGTGCAGTTGTTGATTGCAAACTGAGCGTAGGTGTTCTGAAAAGCGGTCCCCAAGCCTCTGCATCGTTTCCCCAATGTAGAGGAAGCCACAACGGGGACAGCGGATGTTTTGGATATTTCTTAAGCATTGATTTTCATTCAGAGTTGGTTGGATTTTGCTGAAGCAATAGACATAACTCACTATGACGTAGACAATGTCAGAGTTAATGTTTCGCGTCCTGTGACCCTTCCTCAGATCCCACTCTTCACTGATGCTGCCAGACCTGCTGAGCTTTTGCAGCAACTTCTGCTTTTGTTGCTGATTTACAGTGCCCACAGTTTTTTTTGTTTTTTACGACACAGACAAAACTTGATCTCTGCAGGAAGCATGATGCTGCATTCTCCAACTTCCCTGCCTTTTTGTAATATGATATTGTCTTTTTAGGACAGAAGTGGCTTTTTTTTGTTTGTTTTAACTTCCGCACATACTTTCTATGCAGGTTAAAAGTCTACACCTTTTCAGTTCTCTGCTGCATAATGAAGACTTGGAACAATTTTTTTATGTAAAGTAGAAAATCAGTGTGGTTTGTTTTCCAAAATGTGATGTGTAAGTGCAACACTTAACAGTGTGTTCATCAAACTATTGTTTCCTTTGATCTTTGTGTTGCAGAAATTTCCAGAATCATTTCATATTTTTTTTGGATATATTTTAGCAGCTTTCCTGGAGCAAGTCTGTTTTCCTTCGGATGAGACGACTTTCAGACATACTCCCTTTATTATGAGATTTAATTACGGTAAAATGAGGAGGATTTTTATTCACTGAGACACACATGACTATATGTTTAAAGCATTGGAAAATGCGTTCTGTTCGGACTGTCATGTTATCTGGTGTTTGTACCAGGCTTTCCGATTAAATGCAAGTGATTAAGGATGCTAATGATGCCACATGTTATTACAAGAGGAAATGAACATACAAGTAAGGATTTTATGCCACATTTATACATAGCGTGGACCGTGCAGCATGGATGCAGTGACTGAGTGAAATGGGATGCAGTGACTGAGTGAAATGGGATGCAGTGACTGAGTGAAATGGGATGCAGTGACTGAGGGAAATGGGATGCAGTGACTGAGGGAAATGGGATGCAGTGACTGAGGGAAATGGGATGCAGTGACTGAGGGAAATGCTCACAGCGAATTGCCCCCTCCATCCTGACCCGCTCACAGCGACTTGCCCCTCCAGTCCAGACCCGCTCACAGCGACTTGCCCCTCCAGTCCAGACCCGCTCACAGTGACTAGCCCCTGCAGTCCGGACCCGCTCACAGCGACTTTCCCCCTCACTCCTGACCCGCTCACAGTGACTAGACCCTGCAGTCCTGACCTGCTCACAGCGACTTCTCTCTGCAGACCTGACCCACTCACAGCGAATTACCCCTGCAGTCCTGACCCGCACGTTGCGACTTGCCCCTGCAGTCCTGACCCCCTCACAGCGACTCGCCCCTTCAGTCCTGTCCCAATCACAAGGACTTGCCCTCTCCGTCCTTACCCGCTCACAGTGACTTGCCCCTGCAGTCCTGACCCCCTCACAGTGACCTGCCCCCTCACTCCTGACCAGCTCTACATTGAGGAAACCAAGCAGAGGCTTGGGGACCGCTTTGCAGAACACCTCCACTCGGTTCGCAACAAACAACTGCACTTCCCAGTCGCGAACCATTTTAACTCCCCCCTCCCATTCCTTAGACGACATGTCCATCATGGGCCTCCTGCAGTGCCACAATAATGCCACCCGAAGGTTGCAAGAACAGCAACTCATAATCCACTTGGGAACCCTGCAACCCAATGGTATCAATGTGGACTTCACCAGCTTCAAAATCTCCCCTTCCCCAACTGCATCCCAAAACCAGCCCAGTTCTTCCCCTCCCCCTACTGCATCACAAAACCAGCCCAGCTGTTCCCTTCCCCCGACTGCAACCCAAAACCAGCCCAGCCTGTCTCCGCCTCCCTAACATGTTGTTCCTCTCACCCATCCCTTCCTCCCACCTCAAGCCACACCTCCATTTCCTACCTACCACCTCATCCTGCCTCCTTGACCTGTCCGTCTTCCCTGGACTGACCTATCCCCTCCCTACCTCCTCACCTGTACTCTCCTCTCTACCTATCTTGTTTTCCCTCCATCTTCGGTCCGCATCCCCCCCTCCCTATTTATTCCAGTTCCCTCTCCTATCCCCCTCTCTGATGAAGGGTCGAGGCCCGAAATGTCAGCTTTTGTGCTCCTGAGATGCTGCTTGGCCTGCTGTGTTCATCCAGCTCCACACTTTGTTATCTCGGATTCTCCAGCATCTGCAGTTCCCATTATCAGTGGCATTTTCCTCTTCATCAAAGTTTGTGCAAAAGCAACACGATATGGGGCGGCACGGTGGCTCAGCGGTTAGCACTGCAGCCTCACAGCACTGGGGACCCAGGTTCAATTCCAGCCTCAGTCTGTGTGGAATTTGCACCTTGTCCCTGTGTCTGTGTGGGTTTCCTCCAGGTGCTCCGGTCTCCTCCCACAGTCCAAAGATGTGCACGCTAGGTGGATTGGCCATGCTAAATTGCCCATAGCGTTCAGGGGCGTGGGTCTGGGTGGGATGCTCCAAGGTTTGGTGTGCACTTGTTGGGCCAAAGGGCTTGTTTCCACACTGTAGGGAATCTAAACAAACCTGTTCCCACATCTCCATGTACCCTGCTGATCACTGCCCACAGAGATGTTTGATAACAAAAGGATAACAATAATATTCAAACCCAGTGCTGGAGATGTATTTTAAATACACTGAGGCCAGTGTCGATCTCCAATTCAACTTTTATTTACAAATGAACTGTCTTCAACTTTAGCACTGCCTCATTCAGAGATAGTTGCCAGGGTGTCAGCATCTCTGACCCTCTTACTTCTTATCTGTCAGCCAGGGCTCCCTGATTTGGGCTGTTAATATGGAACAATCAGGCAACTCATATTCTGTGAGGTTCAACTGGCCGACCTGGTCACAAACCAGTGCGGTGTGTTCATCGAAAATCAAACGTACTAGAAAGATACCATTCCATACCAGTGTAAAGGAAGGCATGAGGCTAAACTGGGGAGGGAAGGGAACTGCTTATTGGGGGTGGCCCAGAGAGTGGAAGAAAATTGAATGGGAAGAAGACCATTTGAGACTGAGGGAGAGAGATGTAATTGCCTGAATGAGGCATTCCAATTGCGACATGGATTTTAGTGTGTACACCATGTTCAGTTTCCCCGATCTTAATCTGTACTCCTCTTTAAATCATTAGTATCTGAAATTTCTGTATCATTTCCAAATGTTCTGTCTCTAATGTTGTGCTGTTGGAATTGGTTGAACTGCAGAGATATTATTTATTTGCACAAATGTGTTCAGTGAAATGAGTTGCATGCTACATATGTATTATTCTTCCTGATTCTATTGTACGCATACAAATTAAAGTTAGTTCCACTTTTGAACAACAAACTGCTTTTAGATGTCTGATGTATCTCATTTGCCTGCCACTTACTCTTGTTGATGAGTTGTGTTTCTGTTTTGTGAAGAAATATGAATGAGCTGGAGCACTAATGGCAATGCCCAATGTGGTGATCTTCCAACATTGCAGCTGGAAGGTGGGGCAGGGAGGGGGATGGGTTTCACAAGAACTATTACAGAGGGAAATGGAGAGACAGGTGATGTATGTGGCAGCACCGAGACAGTGAGGAGAATGAAATGCAGCCTGAAGGGGAATCTGGCTGTAGTCGCAAAGGCACGGGCTGAATGGAAGAGGGCAGAAAGGATTCACTCAGAGGAAGAGAAGATCAGACTAGACTGACTGTGAAACAGGCAGTAATCATTGGCAAGTTACTGATAGGAGGGTGAATCAATCGGGCTCACTTTAAGACTGTTTACAGTTACCATATAGTTTGTGGGAGATGTGTAGATCAGGCCAGGCTCATACAGAAACGCTTCCCGGAGTAATTAACATAGAGACCCCACTGGGAAAGAGTGAGGGGTTGGCCGTCCTGCTTCCACTGCTGCTGGTGATGTCCAGGCCAGTTATTCTGGCCAGAGACTTCAGCTGCATCATCGGTGATGTCCAGGCCAGTTATTCTGGCCAGAGACTTCAGCTGCATCATCGGCACGAATGAACAATATGGAGGGTATGACAGTGAACTGGACTCGACATCCAGATTTCTGATGGAAACGGTTGAATTTGCCAAGCTGCATAACATCTTCAGCACCCCTGCAGACTGAGCATAGAGGAGAAACGCCTGGTCATAGCCAGACGGGTCGATACACCCATTGGATAGATTTCCTGTTTGCGCCCACACGTCCTCGATCATATCCAGTGAAGTCAAGCCGGTGTTCTTCTCTGACTACTGCCTCCTGCTGGCTGACTGTCACCTACAGGATGACCAGCGGGCAGGCAAGGGAACATGGAAGCTGAATGTGAAACTGTTGACCCCAGAAAAATCATGAAGAAGCTCAAAAGAGAGCACACAGATTGGAGAACGATGAAGACCCTTTTTGCACTTGGTGGGAGGCAGTCAAAGGGAACACCAAGAAGTTCTTTGTCCTGAAAAGTGTTCAGAAGGTGAGAGAGAGTTGGGCAAAACTGTTCAAACTCCAGAAACCCGTGCAACACCTACTCTTACTCCAGACAATCGGGTCAATGTCGCCGAGGAGCCCCAGGAGGTGTCGAGGCACCAAGCCCCACTCTCTGCCTTGGAGGCCTCCAAGATCATCTTGCGGTTCAGGGTCTGCACTGTGGAGCAAGAGAGAATGACAGTCAGAGACAGACAGCACTGAAACAGACCGTTTGGTCCAACTTGTTCATGCTGACTCGATATCCTAAATAAATGTAGTCCCATTTGCCAGCATTTGGCCCATATCCCTCTGAACTCTTCCTATTCATTTTCCCATTCAGATGGCTTTTAAATGTTGAAATTGTACCAGCTTCCAGTCCTCTCTCTAGCAGCTCATTTCATACATACACCACCCTCTGCATGAAAATAATGTACCTTCAATCCCTTTTAGATCTTTCCCCTGTTACTTTAAACCTCTGCCCTCCAGTTATGGACTCTCCCACCCCAGGGAACAGACAATGTCTATAAACCCTATCCATGCCTCTCATGCTCTTACTAATCTCTATCAGGTCATCCCTCAGCCTTTGATGCTCCAGGGAAAATAGACCCAGTCTATTCAGCCTCGTCCTTTAGCTTTAACCCTCCAACCCAGTCACCATCCTTGTAAATCTTTTCTGAACCCTTTCCGGTTTCACAACATCCTTCCGAGAGCAGGGAGACTGGAATTAGTTACAGTATTCCAATGGAGGCTAAATCAGTGTCCTTTAAAGCTGCATGTGACCTAATGAGATCTGTTCACATTCCTTCTTGAAGATGCTAAAGGAGAGCTCTGTGCTCAGCAGCCTGAAGGATGAACATAGCTCGATAAGTTTGTCTCAATCTGACATCCTGAAGCTCAGCAAATCCTTTTAAGCCAGTCCGTATGACACTCTGACCACAGCCGGCGCAATGACACCCAGACATTCCTGTCCTCGATCCTGGGGGTCTTCGACAACACCAAGCAGGAGAGCCTGGACCGACCATTATCTCTGGATGAGCTGGAGAAGGCCTTCGAGTCCTAAGAACAGAATAAAACTCTGGGAAGTGATGCCTTTCCAGCCGAGTTGTATTCAGCTCTTTGGGAGTTGATTGGCCAGGGCCTGCTGGAGCTGTACGACAGTATGCTTCTGTCAGGTACTATGAGCGAATCCATGAGGAATGGTATCATCACCCTGACCTACAAGTGGAAGGGAGTGAGGGAGGAAGTTAGAAAGCAGCGACCAATATAATTGGCGAATGTAGTCTCAGTCATTTGTAACTGGATCAGGTCTGCTCTGCGATTGGTGACTGACCCTGACCAAACCTGTGCTGCAGCGGACAGGACGATTTCTGAGAGCCTCGTGCTCCTAGGGATACGATCACCGGCAGGCAGAACAGAGGGGTGGATACCTGTCTCATCAGCCTGGACCAAGAGAAGGCCTTTGGCAGGATATTGCAGACCAACATGTGGGATGTGCTTTATAAAATGGGCTTTGGGGAGAGAATCTGCAATTGGGCCCGACAGATCTACACCGACATCATCAGCGCAGTCTCAATCTGCGTATGGGAATCACAGAGCTTACCCATCAGATCCAGGGTCTGGCAGGGCTGCCCACTCTCTCGTGCCTTTTTGTGTGCTCTATCGAGCCCTTTGCTGAGTCCATCAGTAAGGATGTGAGCCTGAGAAGTGTGATTATTCCAGGTAGAGCGGGCCTGCAGGTCAAAGCGTCCCTGTCCGATAACGATGTCACCAATCTCTGCTCAGCCCCAGTGTCAGTGCGCAGGTTCATGAGCATCTGTGACCCTTTCAAACGCCTCGGGAGCCACGGTAAATCGAGACAAGAGTGAGGCCATGTCCTTTGGGATCTGGCCTGAATGATCCTTCATTCCCTTCACCGTCAGGGCAGATTACCCAAAAGTGCTGGGCACACAGTTCAGAGAGCCTGGGGCGTGCAGAAAGCCTTGGGAGGTGCACATTGTGGGTAAAATCCTGGTCATCAGGTGTGAGGCACTCTCTCTGTTGTTGTGCATGGCACAGTTCTGGCCCATCACCCACACTGCACTGTTTCCCTCACCCGAGCCATCTTCCATTCCGACTGGAAGCCTAAGATAGACCGTGTCTGCAACAACTCCATGTACCAAGCTCTGGCTAAGTTGGGGAAGAACGTACCCAATGTCACCCTCATCCTGATGTCCACCTTGTTGTGCATTAAGCTGTGTGTAGACTCTCAGTACGCAAAGACCAAGTGTCACTATGTACTGAGGTACGACCTGATCCCAGTGTTGCGAACGAAGGGACTGGCCTCTCTGCCACGGAAAGCTCCAAGTATTTGGACCGTTCTATAACATATGTCCTTTGTTGTGAAATTTGCAAAGAAACAAACCTCTGACCGCCAGTCCATCAGGTCGTGGTCAGCACGCAGCGTGCTCGAGACCCTGTGGGAAAAGGAGAGGCTGGATCCTGTCGTGTAGTTCCCAGAGCAGACTGACAAAGTCATTTGGTACAATGTGTCATCATCAGAACTTTCCAACAAACAACAAAACATAGATTGGCGGGTGGTGAGAATCCTGTCAGATTGTTTATGTGCACCTTGTTGGCCTGTGCCACAGTACACTGCCCTGGAAGTGGCTGTGGGTGAAACCGAAACATCAGCTTTCCTGCTGCTCTGATGCTGCCTGTCGTGCTGTGTTCATCCAGCCCACACCTAGTTATCGCAGACTCCAGCATTAGCAGTTCCTACTCTCTCTCGGCTCAGTGTGAGACCTTTTACAGTTACCGTATAGCTGCAGGGAGTGTGTGGATGAGGCCAGGCTCAATGTTTACCTTCAGCATATAGTTATTGGGAGGTGCACGGATGAGGACAGACTTGCTGTGAGACTGTTCACAGTCACCGTATAGTAAGTCGGAAGCATGGAGATGAGGCCAGGCCCACTGTGATACTGTTTACAGTCACTGTTTAGTTTCTGGGAGGAGTGTAAATAAGGCCATGCTTGGTGTGAGACTGTTTTGTGTCCCTGTATAATTACTGGAGGTGTGTCAATGAGGTGAGGGCAATTGTCAGACCGTTTACAGTCAAGTAGGACTTCCTGTGAGTTGTGCGAATGAGGCCAGGGCCACTGTGAGACCATTTACAGTCACCGCATCATGACGCGGAAGCGTGTAGATGCTGCCAGGCTCCCTGTCAGTAGCCAGGTGGTGTGTCCACGAGGCATAACTGGGATGCACTAAAAGCTTGGGGCATAACTGGGACGATGGGGCTGCTGTTGCCGAGGCACAGTCGGGAAGGACCACTGTCTGAGGTTTTCCTGCTGAAGGTAAATGAGGGTCCATTCAGTTATCGGACCCTCCCCGTGTCTCACACGTATGTAAATATTTTTGTTGTATGTCTAAGAGAGGTCTTTGGTTCATTGGGTGGAGCCAAAGTCCAATGCTTTATTTGTTTATTTGATATGCAGCTGGACAGAACGCAACTGCAGTTGTGACATTGCACATATACAAAGAGATTTCTTGTGAAAAAGGTGTATTTTTCAAATCAGAAATGTGACTGGGAGGAGTGTGGATGAGCCCAGGCTCACTGTGGGTCTGGTTACGGTCACCATATTGTCACTAAGATGTGTGTATATGAGGCATGGCTGGCTGTGAGACTGTGAAAAATCACTGTAATTAATAAGAGTTTGTTTCTTCAATTATTTGTTGGATGTGTGTGTCACTGACTGGTCCAGCATTTATTGCCCATCCCGAATTGCCCTGGAGATGTTGGTGGTGAGCTGCCTTCTCGAACCGCTGCAGTTCGCCTGCTGTGGGTTGCCCCCACAGTGCCATGAGGGAGGGAATTCCCATCTTTTGAACAGTCGCAGTGAAGGATTCCGGGTATATTTCTAAATCAGAATCACGAGTGGCTTGGAGTGGGAGTGAAGGAGGTGTTCCCATGTACTTGATGCCCTTGTCCTTCGAGATGGAAGCTGTCATGGGTTTGGAAGGGACTGCATGAGGAGCTTTGGCGAATTTCTGCCATGCATCTTGTAGATCGTACACAGTGCTGCTGAGGCCGCTCATCATTGGTGGTGGAGGGAGTGGATGATTGTCGATATCGTGTCAATCAACTGGGCTGCTTTGTCCTGGATGGAGTCAAGCTTCTTGCATGTTGTCACAGATGCAGCCATCCTGGTAAATGGGGAGCGTTCCATCACAGTCCTGACTTATGCCTTGTCGACAGTGGACACGTTCTGGGGAATCAGGAGGTGGGTTAGTCGCCGCAGCATTCCTCACCTCTGACCTGCTCTTGTAGTCACTGTGTTTATGTGGTGAGTCTGGTTCAGTTTTTGTTCAAAGCTCACCCCCATGACGGTGACAGTGTGGGACGCAGTGAATGTAACAAAATTGTTTGTCAAGGGGGGGGTTGTCTCTTGTTGGTGACGGTCATTGCCTGGTATTTCTGTGGTGTGAATGTAACTTCCACTTGTCTGACCAAGCCTGGGTATTGCCCAGATCTAGTTGCATTTGGACAAGGACTGCTTTAGGATCTGAGGAATCATGAATGATGCTGAACATTGTGCAATCATCAGGAACATCCCAACTTCTGGCCTTATGATGAACGCAAGTTCATTGATGAAGCAGCTGAAGATGGTTATATCTCGGACACTGCCCCGAGAAACTCCTGCAGGGATCCCCTGGAGCTAAGATATCTGACCTCCAATAAGATCATTCATTTTCCTGCGTGCCAGGTATGACTCCAGCAAGTGGAGAATTTGTCCCCTTATACCCATTGAGTCCAGTTTTGCTCGGGCTTCTTGATGCCACACTTGGTCAAATGTAGTCTTGTTGTAAAGGGCTGGAGCTCTCACTTCCTCTCTGGAATGCAGCTGTATTGTCCATGTTTGAACCAAGGCTGTAATGAGGTCAGGAGCTGAGCTGCCCTGACGTAACCCAAACTGGCCGTCGCTGAGCAGGTGCTGCCTGATAACAATGTTACTGACACCTTCTATCACTTTCCTGATGATTGAGTACAGCCTGATAGGGCAGTATATGGCCAGGTTGGATTTGTCCTATGTTTGCAATCCAGCACATACGTGGGCAATTTTCCACATTGTCGGGTAGATACCAGTGTTGAAACTGCACTGCAACAGCTTGGCACGGGGAGCGGCACGTTCTGGAGCACAAGTCTTCAGTATTATTGCCAGAATATTGTCAGGGCCTGTGACCTTTGCAGTATCCAGTGTCTGCAAGTGATTCCTGACATCACGTGGGGTGAATTGAATTTACTGAAGACCGGTATCTGTGATGCTGGCGGAGCCCGAGATGAATCATCCACTTGGCCCTTCTGGCTGAAGATTGCTATGAATACTTCAGCCTTATCTTTTGCACTGATGTGCTGGGCTCTTCCATCATTGAGGATGGGGATATGTGTAGAGTCTTCACGTCCAATCAGTTGTTTAATTGTGCACCACAGTAAATGACGAGATGTGGCAGGACTGCAGAGCTCAGATTTGATCCATTGATGGTGGGATCACTTTGCTGTGTGTATCACTTGCTGGCTATGCTGTTTGGCGGCTTCACCAGGTTTCTTTATTTATTCATTCACAGGACAAGGGCATCATAGAATAGAATCAGAGAATCCCTCCAGTGTTTTGGTATTTCCAGGGGGTCCCGGGAGGGGTGGTGTGTCGGTATTTCCAGGAGGTCTCAGGGAGTATGTCAAGACTGACAGTGGGTCGCAGGGAGTTTGTCTGTACAGGGATCTGGGGCTGTGTGTCCGTATTTCGAGGAGCTCCTGGGGAATGTGTCAGTGTTTAGAGGGGACCCTGGGAAATGTGTCATTATATACAGGGAGTCCCAGGGAGTTTCTCAGTACTAAAAGCGGGGACAGGGAATGTGTCAATATTTGCAGCTGGCCCCGGGGAATATATCAGTATTTACAAAGGGTCCTGGGGAGTGTGGCAGTATTTTCAGGGGTTCTCTGGGACTTTGCCAATATTTAAAGGGTGTCGAGGGAATATGTCAGTATTTAGAGGGCTTCCCGAGGAGTGTGACAGAATTTACAGGGGTCCCGGTGATTGCATCAGTATTTGCAGGGTGTCCCAGGGAGAGTATCGGTATCCGGGGGTGGAGTGTGTCAGTGTTTACGGGAGTTCCGGGCTGTGTATCGGTATTTACAGGGGGAATGGGGAATGTGTAATTATTTCCAGGGGGTCCTGGGAGTTTATCAGTGTTTACGGGGGTTCCGTGGAATGTGTCAGTGTTTCGGTGAAGTCCCAGGGAATGTGTTCGTGTTTAGAGGGGTCCTTGGGAAATGTGTCCGTATTTACATGCAGCCCCAGGGAGTTTCTCAGTATTTACAGCGGATTCCAGGGAATGTGACAGTAGTTACAGTGTGTCGTGAGGTGTGTGTCGGTATTTACGGGATATCCCAGTATTTGTGGTTAGTTGCGTAGAGTGTGTCTATACGTACAAGGGTCCGGGGATGTGTGTCAGTATACAGAGGAGGCCGAGGGAATTTTTCAGTGTATAAAGCGGGCCCTGGGAAATGTGTCAGCGTTTACAGAGGGTCCCTGGGAGTGTGGTGGCATTTTCATGGATTCTCAGGTTCTATGTCAGTATTTACAGGGAGTCCTGCGGAGCGTGTCAGAATTTATAGGGGCTCGGTGCATACTGACACACTCCCCTGGAATCCCTGTAAACACTGGCACACTCCCTGGTACCACCTTGAAATACTGTAGCTCTCCCTAACACCCGCTGAAAAAACAAAGTCCACGGGCCCCCCTGTAACTACTGACGCTCTCCCCAAGTCTCCCTGTCAATCCTGACACAATCCCTGAGATGCCCTGTAAATACTGACCCTCCATGGGACCGCCTGTAACTACTGACACACTCCCGGGAGCACCTGTAAATAATTACAAATTCCCCGGAACACCCTGTAAATACTGACACTCTCACCAAGAGCCCCTGTCAATACTGACACAGTCCCTGAACCCCTGTAGGTCGCGGGAATTTTTCAGTATTTAACCGAGGCCCCGGGAAATGCGTCAGTCTTTGCAGAGGGTCCCAGGGACTGTCAGTATTTTCAGGATTTGCTGGGACTGTGTCAATATTTACAGGGGGTCCCACGGAGTGTGTCAGTTTTACAGGTGATTTCAGGGGCTTTGTCAGTATTTCCAGGGGGTCACACAGATGTGTCAATATTTACAGTGTGTCCCCGGGGACTCTGTTGGTCTTGACAGGGGATTACCAGGTCGTGTGTCAATATTTACAGGGTGTCACCAGTTGTGTGTGTGTGTCAATATTTACAGGGTGTCCCTGTGTATGTGTGTGTGTGTGTGTGTGTGTGTGGGTATTTACAAAGAGTCCCTGGGGAGTGTGTCAGTGTTCATTGTGGGTCCAGGAGAGACTGTCAGTATTTATAGGACGTCCAGGGAGACTGTCAGTCTTTACAGGGGATCCTCAGGAGTTTGTCAGAGGGTGAACGCTGAGGCAGTGCCTCATTATGCAGGTGTCAGAATTCAGATAGTGTCCCTTGATGAGAGGGTCAGTACTGAGGTATTGCAGCTCTGTGAGCAGGTCAGTTCTTAACCAGTGTCTCGTTGTCAAGTGGTCAGTCCTGAGGCAGTGACTCCATGCTGGATGGTCAGTGTTGAGGAAGTGCCTCATTGTTAGAGGAACATTACGGAGGGTAAGTCTCAAGGTAATGGTGACAGAGCTGAGACAGAGCCACATGATCAGAGATTCAGGGCTAAGGGATTGACTCAATCACAGCATTGTCTTGAGGCAGTCCCTCTTTGTGAGAGGTTTCGTTCTGATGGAGCGCATTTGTCAGAGGCGATCCATACTGATCCAGTGCCTCATTGTCGTGGGGTCAGACTGAGAGGCTGCTAAACAATTATCAAGTCAGTTGTGACATATTACAGTTCTATCCTGGGGTCAGTCCTGACAGAGTGCCTCATTGCCAGAGTATCAGTACGGAGGTATTGAAGCGCTGTCTGAGCATCAGGGGTAGGGAGTGCCTCATTGTCACAGGGTCAGAAATGTGGGAGTGCGTTATTGTCAAAGGGTCAATGCTGAGGGAGTGCTGCCATTTAAGGGGGACAGAATTAAGGAAGTTGCTCACATTTCAAGGGCCAGTACTGAAATAGTTTTGCACTGGGATGTCAGTGTGGAGGAAGGGCCTCAGAAGCAGCGGGTCAGTATGACGGTTTCCCTTATTGTCAGGGGGACAGTTCTGAGGCACTGACTCGTTGTCAGAGGGTCAGTACGGAGGTATTGAATCACTGTCAGCGTATCAGAACTGTGGGGCTGTTTTATTGTCACAGCGTCAAAACTGACGCAGTGCCTCATGAAAAATGGGTTAGAATTGCGAGAGACCCACACATTACACAATCAGTATTGCAGCATTGTGAGATGGTCAGAATGAGAGAGGGCCTCATTGTCACAGGGTCTGCACTGAGCGATTTCATCATTTTCAGGCACTCCGTAGGGGCAGAGCCTCATTGTGATCGGGTCAGAATTGAGGGAGTGCCACTTGATTACGGGGGCAATACTGAGGTATTGCAGTTCTGTCAGGTGGTCAAATCTGATGGAGCTCCTCATTGTCAGGAGATCAGCACTGTCAGAGCAGAAGGGCTGAGGTGTTACAGGTCTATGAGAGGTCAGCACTACGAGAGTGCCTCATTGTCAGAGGTCCAGTACCGAGGGAGTGCACAATCGTCAGACTGTCAGTACTGAGGGAATGCCTGATTGTTCAAAGGGTCAGTACACAAGGAATGTCTCAATGTAATGTATGATTAGAGATGCAGTGCTGAAGGAGTGCCTCATTCTCAGTGTCAGTTCTGAGGCAGGGTCACATTGCTGGAGGGTTGTTCTGACTTGGTGCATGAGTAACAGAGGGTCAATACTGAGGCAGCATCTCATTTTAGGGGCTTAGAATTCATGGGTGCTACATAATTAGGAGGTTAGCCCCGAGGTATTGCAGCTCAGGTGCGGTCATTAGTGAGGGGGGAGTGCAACATTGTCAGGGGTCAATTCTGAGGTGTCAGAAAAAGTCCTCCCAGAAACATCAGCAGGACTTGACAAAATCTGTACAAGTGAAGCAATGCCTGGCCCGTTAAATAAGAGCAGGTTTGTTGGAGCCGATATAAACGATAGACCTCAGTGTAATGGAGGAAGCATTGAGGGAGTCCCGTACTGATAATACAAGATAATAATTCATACATAATTGCAGCATTGTCAGAGGATCAGAACAGCCAGAGTGCATTATTATGAGAGACTGAACACAGAGGAGGAGCTTCATTGGAACAGGTTCAGAATTAATGGTGAGCAACACATTCACAAGGTCAGTACGGAAGTATTGCATTTCTATTGGAGGCTCAATACTGAGGAATTACCTCTGTCAGAAGTTAGTACTTTGTCAGTAGTGAGGAATTGTGGCATTGTCACTGTGTTGGTCTGAGAAAGTGCCTCTTTATCAGAGGGTCAGAATTGATGGGAGTGCTACATGATTAGATGCTCAGGACTAACAGATTGCAGGACTGTCGGCGGGTCAGATCTGTGGGAGTGATCATTGTGAGATGGCCGCTGATGTCCAACCCTAAAACATAGAGCGCCCTGTAAATAACTCCTTAAAAAAAAGGCCCCTTTCACTAAACCCGAAAACAGAGCCCCCGTCTCTCAGTCCGAACACACAGAACCCACTAAATTACTCCTAAAACACGAAGCTCACTGTGAATAAAACCCAAACACAGATGGCCCTGTAAATGAACACTAAAGAATAGACCCTCCTAAAACAAACAGCACCCGTGAAATAAAGCCGAAAACACAGGAACCCCAGTGTATAAACCCTGACATTCAGAGCCCCCTGTAGATAAACACTAAAAAAAAGTAAAAACTAAAAGGAACTGTGGATACAGTAAAATCAGGAACAAAAACAAAATTGCTGGAAAAGCTCAGCCCTCACGCTAGCCCAATCCGGCACTCAGCAGAGCCTCAGGCCCAAACTAAACCAAGCTTCAGCCGCACTCCTCGCCCTCACACACGGAGCCGCCTGCACAGAGACCCTCAAACGCCTTTCTCTCATCCGTAAAAAGCGGGCTTCACTGTAAATAACCCCTAAAACACAGAGTCCTGTTTAAACAAACTTCTACAATATCAACTTCACCCCCTGTAATTATACGCTCAAATACAGAGACCCCTTTAAATGAACACGAACACATATCCCCCAGGAAGTAAAAGGTGAAATACCGGGCTCCTTCGAAACAAAGCCGAAGGCACAGAGCACCTGTCAATACACCCCAACATCGAGCCGACCTGTATATTATCCGTAAAACAGGGCCCCTTACAAATAAACCCGAAAAGACAGAGCTGGCTGTAAGTAAAGAGCCCCTTGTAAATAAATACCAAAACACACAGTAAAAACCGGAAGAACTGCGGATGCTGCAAATCAGGGAAAATATCCAAAGTTGCTGGAAAAGCTCAGCAAGTCTGACAGCATCTGTGAGGGAAAAGAAAGAGTTAACGTTTTGGGTCAGGTGATCCTTCCTCAGAACCTCTGGCTGGCGCGTTTTCAGTTACGCAGGGTGAATTGCTTTAAAATATCCTTTTTCTGTGAGGCTCTATAACATTATAATAGAAAAACATCAGAACTAAGCAGGAGTAGGCCATCCGGCCCCTCGAGACTGCCCCGCTGTTCAATAAGATCCTGGCTGATCTTTTTGAGACTCAGCTCCACTCACCCACTCGCTCACCATAAACCTAAATTCCTTTCATGTTCATAATGTGATCTGGTCTTGCCTTAAACACATTCAGCGAGGTAGTTTCAACTGCTTCACTGGGCAGGGTATTCCACAGATTGACAACCCTTTGGGTGAAGAAGTTCCTCCTGTCCTCAGTCTGACATCTGCTTCCTTTTATTTTGAGCTATACCCGCCTCCTCCTCGTTTCACCTGCCAGTGGAAACAACCTCCCTGTCTCCACCTTATCTATTCCCTTCATAATCTTGTATGTTTCTATAAACTCTCCCCTCATTCTTCTGAATTCCAATGAGTATAATCCCAGCCAACTCAGTCTCTCCTCATATTCCAACCCTCTCAACTCTAGAATCAACCAAGTCAGTCTCCTCTGTGCCCCCTCCAGTGAGAGTATATCCCTTCTCAAGTCAGGAGACCAAAACTGCACACAGTAGTCCAGGTGAGGCTTCATCAGGACCCTATACAGCTGCAGCATAGCCTCCCTGTTTTTAAACTCCATCCTTCTCACAATGACAGACAAAATTCTATTTGCCTTTATAATTACCTGCTGCAATATTACTTTGAGCGATTCCTGCACAACGACACCCAAGTCACTTTGCACAGTAACATGCTGCAATTTTTTTACCATTTGAACCATAGCCTACTTTGTTGTTATTCCTATCAAAATGGATGACCTCACATTTATTGACATTGAACTCCATCTGCCAGACCATTGCCCACTCACTTAGACTGTATAACCATCTGCAGGCCTTCAGTTCTTCTGCACACTTTGCTCTACCGCTCATCTTAGTATCATCTGCAAATGTTGACACACCACACTTCATCCCCGACTATAAATCATCTGTATCAATTGTAAACAATTGCAGTCCCAACACTGATCCCTGAGACACACTACTAGCCACTGACCGCCAGCCAGATAAACACCCATTTACCCTGACTTTTTGTTTTCTGCTAGTCAATCAATCCTCTGTCCATGCCAATACATTACCTGTAATGTCATGCAACTTTATCTCATGTCGCAGCCTTGGCATCTAGTCAAATGCCTTCTTGAAATCCAGATACATGATATCCACAGGTTCCCCATTGTCCACCATGCAAGTATGTCCTCAAAGAATTCCACCAAATTAATTAAACATGACCTCCCCTTCATGAGCCCATGCTGGCTGTTCCCAATGAGACAATTTATATCCAGTTGTCTTGCTATTATCTTCCTTAATGATGGATTCACGCATTCTCCCAACAACCGAAATTAAGCTAACTGACCTATAGTTACGTGCTTTTTGGAAAACAGCCAATGTGACACCACTGTTTAAAAAGGAAGTTTACAATCTGCGGGAACCAGCCCAGATTCCAGTGAATTTTGGTAAATAATTACTGGTGCAAGCCTCTTTACTATACTGTTGTACGAAAGGTCCTCTTTACCAATGCGCCCACAAGCACTACATATTAGCGCTCTCACGCTCTCATTCATTCATAACTTTACTGACCTCTTACTGGCATAGCTTGTTTAATATTACCGCATTTCATTCATAAAATTGCCATCTTGTCATACCTTTCACTATGAAAGGGAGACTGAATTAAAATGCTCCTTCCACCCCATTTACAGCCCTTTCACAGTTTTAATCCTCACGGCTTTATTTTGCTGACAGCTGCAAAACGTGTGTCTACATCAGTGTCTATCCCTGAGTACATGTTAATTTTCTAACCTATTCAGAACAATACCATCGTGTCATCGTTTGAAGAAGCATAATATTAATCAGCCCTCAGCAACCGTCTCCTAGGACTTGAATAGCTTGCAGGATATCAGACAAGTTTTCTGCATAAGCAGAGATAGTAGGAACAGCAGATGCTGGAGAATCTGAGATAACAAGGTGTAGAGGTGGATGAACACAGCAGGTCAAGCATCAGAGGAGCAGGAAGATTGATGTTTCAGGCCTAGATGCTTCTTCAGAAATTGGGAAGGGGAAGGAGGTTCTGAGATAACGAGAGAGAGGGGGAGACGGATAGAAGATACATAGAGGAGAAGGTAGGTGGAGAGGAGACAGACAGGTCAAAGAGGTGGGGATGGAGCCAGTAAAGGTGAGTGTAGATGGGGATGTAGGAAGGAGCTGGGTCAGTCCAGGGAGGATGGACAGGTCAAGGGAGCGGGATGAGGTTAGTAGGTAGGAGACGGAGGTTGGGGCTTGAGGTAGGAGGAAGGACAAGGGTAGGGAGGCAAGGGCGAGCTGGGCTGGTTTTGGGATGCGGTGGGGGAGGAGAGATTTTGAAGCTTATGAAGCCCACATTGACACCATTGGGCCGCAGGGTTCCCAAGCGGAATATGAGATGCTGTTCCTGCAACCTTCGGGTGACATCGTTGTGGCACTGCAGGAGGCTCAAGATGGACATGTCGTCTGAGGAATGGGAGGGGGTGTTGAAACAGTTCGCGACTGGGAGGTGCAGTTGTTCAGTGCGAACTAACTGTAGGTATTCTGCAAAGCGGTCCCCAAGCCTCCACTTGGTTTCCCCAATGTAGAGGATGCCACAACGCGAGCAGTGGATGCAGGAGACCACATTGGCAGATGTGCAAGTGAACATCTGCTTGAGATGGAAAGTGTTCTTAGGACCTGGGATGGGGAGTGAGGGGAGTGGTGTAGGGGCAGGTGTAGCACTTCTTGCAGTTGCAGGGAACAATGTGCCAGGTGTATTGGGGCTGGAGGGGAGTGCGGAGCAGACAAGGCAGTCACAGAGACATTGGTCCCTACAGAAAGCAGATAAGGGTGGGGAGGGAGATATGTCTTTGGTGGAGTCGGATTGAAGATGATGGTTGGAGGATGATACGTTAGATCCAGAGGTTGGTGGCGTGGTACGTGAGGATGAGGGGGATTGTGTTTTGGTTGTTATTGCGGAGAGGGGGCATGAATTACGGGAAATGTGGGAGACGCGGTCAAGGGCGTTCTCGACCACTGTGGGAGTCGGGGGGAGGATTTGCGGTCCTTGAAATATGAGGAAACCTGAGATGTATTGGAGTGGAATGCCTCATCCTGGGAGCAGGTGTGGCGGAGGTGAAGGAATTGAGAACAGGGGGTGTTATTTTTGCAGGAAGGTGGGTGGGAGGAGATGTATTCTAGGTAGCTGTGGGAGTCGGTGAAATAGATATCAGTTTCTAGGTGGTTGCCGGAGTTGGAAACAGAGAGGTCCAGGAAGGTGAGACAGGTATTAGAAATAGTCCAGGTGAACAGGTATTAGAAATCGTCCAGGTGAACTTCTGGTTGGAGTGGAAGGTGTTGGTGAAGTGGATGAACTGTTCAAGCTCCTGGTGGGAGCACGAGGCGGCGCCGATACAGTCGTTAATGTTATGGAGGAAGAGGTGGGTTTCGGGCCAGTGTCGCAACGGAAGAGGGACTGTTCCATGCAACCCACAAAAAGGCAGGCATCGCTTGGGCCCATGCGATGTTTCTTGTGACTGCAGCCCCCTGGCGGCCCTCCCGTGGTGGTGCTCATCTTTGCTGCGATCTGCCGGCTCGGTCCCCGAAAGGCAGCATCAGTTCCCTATCCCCGCCCTCCCTACAAACCAACCCTTTAAAGGCGGAAGGCACCCACCCCCTTATCATAAAGGTCAGGTTGCGGGGTGGGGCGGGGGGGCACGGCGAGAGGGTGCCAGAGGCTGCTTTTATTTTGGCGCAACCCTAATCTGGGGGTTATCTAGCACCCCCGCGCCCACAGAAATAGGGATTATGGGTGCACACCGCTAATTTTGGATTCCTCTTTAGAATAAAAAGTAGAGGGGGAGTGTGCATAGGGTTTTGGGATGGGGGATGGGATAGGGTGTGGGGGTGGGGGTGTAGGTCGGGTTGGGGGAGAGGGGGAAGAAGGTGCCCCTCTCCTTCCATTTAAGGGTGCGTACCCACAATTTGGCTCCTTAGGCTCTTTCCTGTTCTGGTTAGGGTTAGGCCGATGGCGAAGGTTAGGGTTTGGGCTGAGGTTCGGGTGAGTGCTGATGCCTGGCACTCCCTCCATACTGACCCTCTAATATGTATGTACACCCTAAAACACAAAGTTTCCGGTAAATATGCCCTAAAACACAGAGTACCGTGTAAATCAGCCCAAAAAAGAGAGGGCCCTGAAGATAAACCCTGTAACGCTGAGTTCACTGTAAATAAACCCTAAAACACAGATCACTGTAAACAAACCCAAAGACACAGAAAACCCTGTAAATAAACCATGAAATACAGAAAACCCTGTGAATAAACTCTAAAAACACAGATCTCACCGTAAATAAACCCTAAACACAGATCTCACTACCGACAAACCCTCAGTCAGAGAGCTCCCTGTAAATAAACCCTAACACAAAGCTAGCTGTAAATAAACCCGAAAACACAGTGCCCTCTGTAAACAAGCTCTAAATCAGAGCTCACTGTAAATATTCCCGAAAACACGGAGATCACTGTAAAAAAGAAACTCAGAACAAAGAGCCACTCGTAAATTTTCCTAAAACACAGAGTCCCTTGTAAAAAGCCCGAAAACACAGAACCTCCTGTAAATAAAACCTAGAACCTTCTGTAAATAAACTATGAAACACAGAAACAAAGTTGCTGGAAAAGCTCAGCAGGTCTGACAGCATCTGTAGCGGAGAAAAATGAGTTAACTTTTCGAGCCTGGGTACCCTTCCATTCTGAGGAAGGGTTGCTGGACCTGAAAAGTTAACTCGTTTTTCTCCTCCACAGATGCTGCCAGACCTGCTGAGCTTTTCCAGCAACTTTGTTTTTGTTCCTGATTTACAGCATCCACAGTTCTTTTGGTTCTTATTAAACACAGAACCCACATTAGGTAAAACCTAAAGCACAGAGCTCAAGTACATAAAGTACATAACCATAAACGCAGAGCCCCCAGTAAATAAGATTTAGGGCTGAGGCTAGGTTTCATGTTTATGCAAGTGTGAACATTAGGGCTGAGGCTAGGCTTAGGTTTAAAGCTGGTGTTATCTCTGAGGGTAGCGTGGAAGAAAGCAGCTTTGCATTCCCAGAGACAGAGTTGAGGGAGAGCATCTGTGTATTCCATAGGAGGCACGGGAACCATTGTAACCTTAACAGATCAAATAATATGACAGATTAGTTTACAATTAAAGATCATTGTGACTGTGGTCACAAGGTGAAGAGCTGGATGAACGCAGCAGGAAAAGCAGCACCAGAGGAGCAGAAAAGCTGACGTTTCGGGCCGAGACGGGGGAGGGGAAGGGGGTTGTGAAATAAATAGGGAGAGAGGAGAGGCCGATAGAAGACGGATAGAGGAGAAATTAAGTGGGAAGACGGGATAGGTTGGAGGAAGGACAGGTTAGGGAGGCAGGGACCAGCTGGGCTGGTTTTGGAATGCGGTCAGGGGAGGGGAGATTTTGAAGTTTGTCAAGTCCACATTGACACCACTGGGGAACAGGGTCCCTAACCTGTCATTCCTCCCACCTCAAAACCCAGCCCCATCTCCTACCTACTAACCTCATCCTGCCCCCTTGGCCTGTCCATCCGCCCTGGACTGACCTATCTCCTCCCTAACTCCCGCCTGCATTCACCTTTCCTGGCTCCATCCCTGCCTCTTTGGCTTGTCTGTCTCCTCTCCACCGATCTTCTCCTCTATCCATTTTCTGTCTGCCTCCCCCTCTCTCCCTATTTATTTCAGATCCCCCTCCCCCTACCATTTCTGAAGAAGGGTCTTGCCCAAAACACCAGCCTTCCTGCTCATTTGCTGCTGCTTGGCCTGCTGTGTTTATCCAGCTCTACACCTTGTTAACCCTGTAAATATGCTCTCAAGCACAGACACCCCTTTAAATAAATCCGAAGAAGGGTCATTCAGGAAATAAAATGTAAAAGAAACCATAAAAGCCAGAGTCCCTGTAAATAAAGTGTAAAACATAGAGCTCCAAGTAAATAAATCCTGAAACACAGTGACCCCAGCAAATCCTCCCTTCAACTAAGCCTCCTGCAAATAAACTCGCAGAGGCGACTGCAAACAAACCCCAAAACACAGGACCTCCAGTTAATAAAGCCTAAAACAGAAGGCCCACTGTAAATCAACATGAAAAAACACAGCTCCCACTGCAGCACTGCGAATTAGTCGGATTGAGTTAGTACCTCAGTCAGCAAGTCAGTTCTGAGGCAGGGCCTCTTTGTCAAAGAGTCAGATTTGAGGGAGTACCATTGGATGATGGTTATTGCAGCACTGTGAGAGTACTGGAGTGAGAGAGCACCTCACTGTCAGAGGGTCAGTACTGAGGGGGTACCTCACTGTCAGAGAATCAGCACTGAGGGAGTACCTCACTGTCAGAGGGTCAGTACTGAGCGAGAACCTCACTGTCAGAGAATCAGTACTGAGGGAGTACCTCACTGTCAGACGGTCAGTACTGAGGGAGTACCTCACTGTCAGAGAATCAGTACTGAGGCAGTACCTCACTGTCAGAGGGTCAGTACTGAGCGAGAACCTCACTGTCAGAGAATCAGTACCGAGGGAGTACCTCACTGTCAGAGGGTCACTACTGAGGGAGTACCTCACTGTCAGAGAATCAGTACTGTGGGAGTACCTCACTGTCAGAGGGTCAGCATTGAGGGAGTTCCTCACTGTCAGACAATCAGTACTGAGGGAGTACCTCACTGTCAGAGGGTCAGTACCGAGGCAGTACCTCACTGTCAGAGGGTCACTACTGAGGGAGAACCTCACTGTTAGAGGGTCACTACTGAGGGAGAACCTCACTGTCAGAGGGTCACTACTGAGGGAGTACCTCACTGTCAGAGAATCAGTACTGTGGGAGTACTTCACTGTCAGAGGGTCAGCATTGAGGGAGTTCCTCACTGTCAGACAATCAGTACTGAGGGAGTACCTCACTGTCAGAGGGTCAGTACCGACGCAGTACCTCACTGTCAGAGAATCAGTACTGAGGGAGAACCTCACTGTCAGAGGGTCACTACTGAGGGAGAACCTCACTGTCAGAGGGTCAGTACTGAGGGAGTACCTCACTGTCAGAGGGTCAGTACTGAGGGAGAACCTCACTGTCAGAGGGTCAGTACTGAGGGAGCACTTCATTGTCAGAGGGTCAGTACTGACGGAGGACCTCACTGTCAGCGAATCAGTACTGTTGTCATGTTCGTTTTCGGAGACCCTCACGGATTTGTTGCAATATCAAGACACTGAACTGTTTAGGAAAACACGAATCCTTTTATTACCAAGCAAGTACAAGCTGTGGAGAATCACAGTACTTAACCCGGCACAGAGCGCAGAGTCTCGCAGGTAATTCTCCCCGAGCAGCGGACAGTCCCCGCTCTTCATACTTTACAAAATACATGATACATAAAATAATTACACATTTTACAATGACATGATACATAAAACAATTACTACAACAGACAAAGACAGGATACCGAACAATTATTATATCAAGAACATAAAAGACCAGGATATAGTCCCGAAGATAATAAAATGTGAGGCTGGATGAACACAGCACATCTCAGGATGCTGCTGGACTTGCTGTGTTCGTCCAGCCTCGCATTTTATTATCTTGGATTCTCCAGCATCTGCAGTTCCCATTTTCACAGGATATAGTATCGATTGCTCTTGAAGTGGCTGCTGATGGCATGAGGCGATTTCAAGTTGTTATCCGGACAGATTGTTCTAACCAGACACACTGGCAACTTGAAATCACAAATTCAGTGCCCTGGCCCCTTTGTCAGCGACAGAAATTGCATGCTTTAGAAGTTTCACACCTTTACAAATGTTCCCCACCGAACCCTATCTGGCACAGTTTAATTCTAATTGTATTCAGTCAGGAAGCTTAAGACAGTGTCTGCATACCGATGTGTGGGAAGACAAAGAGTTACAAAAGTTTTACACTGAATTCCTAGCTGGGCAGGAAGCTTCAGGGCAGTGCCTGCATCCCTGTGCGTCGGCAGATGAAAGACTTTAATTTGTAGAAGTATCGAAATCAATGGGATGTTATACAATAACATCTCATTGTGAGAGTACCTCATAGTCAGAGGGTCAGTACCGTAGACGTGCAGTGTTGTCTGACGGCCAGTCGGGTCAGGATTGAGGGCTATTACAGGGACAGGACTGAGGTATTTGAAATAGGGCAATGACTGGTGTGGATCCTTTTTATTTTTTTAAAATTAGACGACACCAGAAAGATTATCAACCCGATGTGATTTGATTGGGCTGACAATCAGTTGATGACAGCAGAAAGGTCAGTGGCCTGATTACCGCGGCCGGGACTTGAGATTTCACTATTGCCGACCTTCTCATTCTTCTGACTCAATTTCACGGAAGAGCTGTTTTGAGAGAGAGTAGGAACTTTCTGAAAGTGATCGCGGGCCCTATTCAATATGTATCTAACAGAGACGTGGTAAAGCAGAAACTTATTTGATGTCCCGCCAGCAATTCAAGTCCTGGGAGACGTTTGTTGAGGGCTGATTAATATTATAATTATTCATAGTTTCGGGTGACACGATGGATGGGAAGATATTGTTCTGAATAGATTAGAAAATTAACACATAGTCAGGGATTGACTCTGATGTAGACACAGGTTTGGACACTATCAGCAACACGAGTTCAAACTGTGAAAAGGCAGTAATGCGTGGAAGGAACATTTTAATTTATAGTCTCCCTTTATTAGTGAAAAGTATGGCAAGATCGCAATTTTATGAATGAATGAAATGCGTAACAGTAAACAGAGGACCCGAGTGAGTGTTCAGTAAAGTTATGAATGAATGAGAGCGCGATAGTGGTCACATGGAGCGCTGTGGGTGCATCGGTCAAGAGGACCTTTCGGACAACAGTAAAGAGGCTTATGATATAATGTCACAGAAAAACCACACAAAAGGATACTTGAAGGCGATTGGCCCTGTATCACTAAAGACACACCAGCCAACCTCCGGAAGCCTTGTTAAGTGCTAACCGATATGAGTAAACAGGGCAGACCACAGGATATTCAGGGGGAAAGGTTACAAGATTAACAAGTGACCACTTTTCTGAAGAAGGGTCTCGGCCCGAACCGTCAGCCTTCCTGCTGCTGGGCCTGCTGTGTTCATCCGGCTCAACACCTTGTTCTGTCAGACCACGTGAGCGAACGAGTTTGGCGTGTTTGAGTCTGACTGGTAAATATGTGATACACAACCATTTGATGTTACTGACTGCCTGGTGAATTGAAAACTGAAATAACTGCGGATGCTGCAAATCAGGAACAAAAACAAAGTTTCTGGAAAAGCCCAGCAGAACCCCAGCAGGTTCTGTGGAAGGGTCACCGAACCGGAACCGGTTAGCTCTGTTTTTCAGCTGACAAATGCTGCCAGACCTGCTGAGCTTTTGCAGCAACTTTGTATTTGTTTTCTGATTTGCAACATCCGCAGTTTTTTTGGGTTTTTACTCAGTGTTTTAGGGTTTATTTACAGGGCGCTCTTTATTTATCGCGAGCTCTGTCTTTTAGGGTTTATTTGTGAAGGGCCCTGCCTTACAGATAGTTTACAGGTCGGCTCAGTATTCGGGTGCATGAAGAGGTGCGCTCTGTTTTCGGCTTTATTCAGCCCTGTCTTTTCCTGTCTCCTTCCTGGAGGATGTGTGTTAGAGTTCTTTTTAAAGGGGTCTGAGTATTTGAGTGTACAATTGTAGGGGGCTCTGTGTTTTTCAGTGTCCTGTATGTTTTTGACTTAATTTACAGGGTAGATCTGTGCTTTATGGCTTATTTACAGGGGGCTCTGTGTTGCAGTGCTTCTACACTGGCGGGGTGGGGGGGTCTCTGTTTTCGAGTTTATTTCCAATGAGGCCTGTGTTTTAGGGTTATTTACAAAGACCTCTGTGATTTAAGGTTTACATAGAAAGGCTGTATTCTAAGGTTTATTTACAGAAGGCTCTCTGCTTTAGGGTTTATTTACAGTGAGCAGTGCAGTTTAGGATTTATTTCCAGTGAGCTCTGGGTTTTAGCATTTATTTACAGGAGGATCTTCATTTCATGGTTTTATTTCAGTTGGATCTTTGTTTCAGGGTTTTTTTTAAACAATGAGCTCTGTGTCTTATTTACCGTGCCATCTGCGTTTTTGAGTTTATTTGCAGAGCATTCTGTGTTTTTGAGTTTATTTCCAGGAGGCTCTCTGTTTTAGGGTTTGTTTGCAGGATCCTCTGTGTTTTAAGATTTAATTTACTGTTTATTTGCATGGGTACTCTCTGTTTGAGGCACTGACTGAGTACTGACCTTCTGACAATGTGGTACTCATTCAGATCTGACCCTCCAGCAATGAGGTACTGTGTCAGAACTGATCCGCTGACAGTAAAGCACTGCCCCCTCAGTTCTGACCCTCTGACAGAGCTGCAATCGTTCAGGACTGAACTTCTGATCATGCTGTACTCCATCAACTGAAATCAATGCATTGAGGTACTGACTCAGTATTTACTGTGTGCAACTAATATACTCACTCAGAACTAACCCTCTAGCAATGTGAGCCTGCCTCAGAACTAACCCTGTAACAATGAGGCACTGACCTCAGCACCAAATCTCTAATTACGCGGCTCTCCCCAGTTTTGAGGCACTCCTTCCGTACTGACCCACGAACAAAGCGGCACACACTCAAGAATGATCCTTCAATGAGGTATCACCTTATAACAGAGCAACTGACATCAAGGCCCTCTCTTTGGACTGTGTCTGATAATGAGGCACTGACTTGGTTCTGACCCTCTGACAATGAGGCATTCTGTCAAGTCTTACTGCATTAAAATGAGGCACCCTCTGACTGATCTGAAATGCCTCAGTATAGACCCTCTGACTGATCTGAAACACCACTTCTTAGACCCTCTAAATGACAATCTTTTAATTCTGACACCATTACAGTGAGGGTCTGCCTTGGTGCTGACACTCTGTCAAAGAGACGTTGCCTCAGAACTGAGCTGCTGATAATTAGCCAGTGCCTTAGGTACTGATGAGTGAATAAAAAGGCCCGCTCTCAGCACTGACACTGCAGCAATGAGGTATTGCCACAGAATGAACCCACAAAGGGCTCATAATTGAGGGAGTGCCTACTGATTGAAGGGTGCGGATTGAGGTGTTGCAGAACTGTCAGAGGGTCAGAACTGAGGTATTGCATCATTGTCAGATGGTCCATTCTGAGGCAGTGCCTCGGTGTAGTAGTGTCAGAATTGAGGGTATGCACATGTTTAACTCATCAGGAATGAGCTTTATGCAGCTCTATCAGAGGCTCAGCACTGACTGCTTGCCTCATTCTCATAGGATCAACACTGATATATTGAAGCACTGTTAGATCTTCAGTGCTGAGTGGGTCAGAACTGAGGGAGTGCATTGCTGTCAGAGGCAGTGCCTCATTATGCAGGTGTCAGAATTCAAGGCATGCCCCATGAATGGAGGGTCAGTACTGAGGTATTGCAGCTCTATTCAGAACCAGTGGCTCGTTGTCAAGTGGTCAATGCTGAGGCAGCGACTCAATTCTGTACAGTCAGTCTTGAGGAAGTGCCCCATTATTAGAGGGCCAATACGAAGGGTAAGTCTCAATGCAATCGTGATAGAACTGAGACAGAGGCGCATGATCAGAGATGAGATTACCTACAGTGTGGAAACAGGCCCTTCAGCCCAGTAAGTCCACACCGCCCGTTGAAGCATCCCAGCCAGACCCATCCCCCTCGAACCCACACACCCCTGAACACTACGGGCAATTTAGCATGGCCAATCCACCTAGCCTGCACATCTTTGGACTGTGGGAGGAAACTGGAGTGCCCACACAGGAGGAGGCCCACATAGATAGCGGGAACTGCCGATGCTGGGGAATCTGAGATAACAAAGTGTAGAGCTGGATGAACACAACAAGCCATGCAGCATCATCCAGCTCGACAGCTGTTATCTCAGATTCTTTAGCGTCCATTTTCTGACGAAAGATCTAGACCAAAAACGTCAGCTTTCTGACTCCTCTGATGCTGCTCGGCCTGCTGTGCTCATTCAGCTCGACCCCGTGTTATCATAGAGACAGCACTTTGGGTGTCTTTGCTACATCATGTTTTGTAAGTGTCATAAGAACTTAGATGAATGGCTTCAACATACAAATAATTTTAACGTGAATAAATTTACATTTGGACTCTGATAAAACAAAAAGGAACCTAGACTTGTTTGAAAATTAAATCGACTTACTTAATTCAGCCATATAATTGGCATAAAAATATAAGAAATTAATCCTACTCTCAATCTTGGAGATGTTTTTGTTTGGAATTAGGGTGTTGAAGGTGGAGATGTGGTCAATAAGTTGGAGCTTGACGTAGATGCCCTTGTTATCTGGACATTCCAGAGATGTGTGTAAAGCCAAGGAGAGGGCATCTACCATGGCTCTGCTGCATCAGCAGGTGAATTGCAGTGGATCAAGGGAATGTGGGAGGCTGGAGTTGATGTGACCCATGACCAACCTCTCAAAACACTTGATAGTCATAAATATGGATGGAAGAGCCGCTGGGCAGTAGTCATTGAGGCTTCTGGAAAAAATTGCTGCCATTCAGTGCAAGGATCTTAAAGCATTAGCATGAACGTCAGAAAATTGGAGAAGCCTCGAGCATATGAGCACAGGTAGCTGAGGGTAGGGATGGCGGGTATTACAGAAATCAAAGAGGGCGAGAGAGTGAGTCAGAGATCATAGTGAGCAAATGATTAGCCTGGCAGGCAGTGGAAAATACATGATTTTACATGGAACATGCAGACATCTTCGAAAAACAGGACATTGAATTTTCCAAGTTTTGGAAATTAGTGTTATAGTTGATTTAAAGTGAATCAAATTACTTTTGACTTTGGTTGTGGATTTTGAGGAATGGATGGTCCCCCTGAGATTGAAATTGGAGAAAGATTTCAGGATTTTTTCATGTTCCTGTCTTTCTGTTATGCCCCGAGGAAAAAAGCCTTGAAAGTGCCGTTAATTTTTTGCATGGCGAGCTGCTGAATACGAACCAGTCTCACACCATTGCCATCACCTTGCCCTTGTGAAGGCAGATATGGATAAAGTTTTCAAAGCTGATAGAAAATTGAAAGCACTCGCATCCTGTGACGATGGTAAGTTTCCTTTCTTTCAAAAAAATGCTTGCAGCTGAATTCGCATAACATAGAGCACAGTGGCTCTGGTTAACACCACTGTCTCAATTGCACCCTTTGGTGACTTTCTGTGTGGAGTTTGCACATTCTCCATGTGCCCGCATGGGTTTTCTCCGGGTGCTCGAGTTTGCTCCCACAGTCAAAAGATGTGCAAGGTCGGTGGATTGGCCATGCTAAATTTCCCAAGGTGTTCAGTGATGTGTAGGTTAAGTGAGTTGTAGGTGGATGGGTCTGAGTGGGATGCTGTGAGGGGCACTGTGGATATGTTGGGCTGATGGACCTGTTTCCACACTGTAAGGGTTCTCTGATTCATGATTCTATGATTTCACTGAGCGCAAAGGTACAATATTAACTCGTCATATTTGTCTCACCTCTTTACACATTGACAACAAAGGTTTAATGTCAGTTTCTATGCATTTGCAACGTGTCTGCTGTCCATAACAAGGCTGACTATATCTCCTTCTCTAATGCACATCTCCTGTCCCCTGACACTGAGAGGTGACACTTGCTTTTCATTTAGTACAATCAATAAAACAATAGCCTCCATATTACATCCAGCGGCTTCTCTTAACGCTCAGACGCTGTTCTTTTTTTCCTCCAGGTATTGACCACTCATCATTTCTAATTCCTCATCTCATCTCTCTCTCGCTCCCTCTGTCTCTCAGTCTTTATCTCTCCTCTCCCTGTTCTCCCCCATCACTTCACTCACAGGCACAAACAGAAGTTCACAGTCACACTATGTTGCACATGCATATCCTGTCCCTCATGCACAAACATACTGCACACACACACACACATACAAAGACACACACACACACACACACACACACACACACACACTCTCACACACACATACACAGACACACACTCTCTCACACACATTCTCTCTCCCTCTCTCTCTCATACACACATTCTCACCTTCTCTCTCTCTCACACACACACACTCATACACACTCTCTCTCTCTCACACACTCTCTCTCTCTCACACACACACACACACACACACACACACACTCTCTCTCTCTCTGACACACACCCTCTCTCACTCTCTCACACACACACACTCTCTGCTTCTCTCTCTCTCTCTCTCACACACACACACACACA